>NC_044504.1:17025840-17193340 GCF_902362185.1 Chanos chanos
TCAGTTCACTGTGGGTAGCCAATTACAGACAAATTTGGTGGGGATGTAGTCAGGCTCTCCTGGAGATTGAGTGACATTCGGGGTGCAGAGGCTGTGCTGTACTGTCACACCAGTTAGCATTTGCTCCAGTTACTGTGATATGGGTGTATTCCAGGATAACACAGTGGATGCAGATTAAGAATTGATTGATAATTACGAATAGTTAAATAAAGAAGAGAATAACAATGATGAATATGTACCTGAATTGGACTAAAGTGGATATACAGAATAAAAGCGATGAAATATTAGGATAAGAGTCTGCTTTTAAAGCTTTGGAATACTGTCACGAAGACACGAATGGTCCGGTGACTGGTAGCTAGAAGCTAACAACTGGAGGGCAGCATCGCTTTAATGATGTGATGTAAATGTGGCATCACATTTTGAGAGTTCCTTTCCCCCTCTTTTTTATCTATCAATTGGTTAACACCTTCATCAGCAAATCCTCTTTTTTCCCCTCTGGAAAACCACACACGTGGACAGTCACTGGGCCTCTTATGGGAGCATTCGTTTCATACTTGCCCAGCTAGTTTATACATATTTGATCAAACTCCCGTCGAGGAACAGCGCGAACTCGTACCGTGCCAGCTTTTTTTTTTTTTTTTTTTACGAGTGGCCTGTTTAAACAACAGTGCTGCGGTGGAGGAGCTGTGCCGTCAGCCGCTGATGAAACACTGAGACAAAGGCAGGCTGGAGTGCAGATGTTGCCGATGGAAGCCAGGGAGCGTGGGCTGCCCTGGCCCTGTGGCTATTCATTGGGCCAGCTGGGAAAGGGAGACTGAGAGCATTCATCTGGCCTCTCCAGGGTCCTGCCGCAGCATGCAGGTATCCATCCATCCAACCATCAGGAGGCAAGGGAGGTGGGGGGAGGTTTGGGGGGGTGGGTAGATGAAAGGCTCCTCCACAGATGTCACCTGCTGGGGTTCACTGGCCCAGCCAGCGAATGTCATGTTTGGCAGCTGCTTTGCCGCGCTTTCACCAGTAGTTGGCAGAGAGTCTCCAGGAGGATGTGTAGAGATGTTTGTGCCGGGGGGGTGTCCTAATGGGACAACATTAAAGGGAGTTGCTGGCTTCTGTCTGTCATAGTACATTAACCTTGTCCTGCTTCCCTGCTCCTCTAGGGCTTCAGGGCTACAGCACTAAAGACTGTCTCACATGCTCCAACAATCTGCCCCACAACACGAAACCTCATATGGTTATCCTTAAGGTCACAGAAGTTTATGGTTGATGTTCTAGAATGTTTGACCGTGCCGTATACTATTAGACAACACCATCATCTCCGTATGAAATACAAAATTCATTAGTTTAACCACAGACTCACTCACTATGGGTTGCAGGTTTGCTGTATCCTGAAAATCTGCTCTATGACAATATCTTCTGTAAACAATAACAACAACAACCAAAACAAACAAAACAAACATACAAATAGAATTTAGTTGAACTGAACTCAATCCAGTGTTGCTGTGGTTAACATAATTGTGTTAAGAAGAGTTAATCGACATTTCTTAAAAATGTAATGCATTCCCCGTAGTCATCCTGAAAATGACATCTGTCCAAACCATTTAAATCATATTTTCTCTTCTTGTGTCAACTAAGAGAGCAATAAATTCTGCATTGTTGTCTTGCTCTCTCTGACATGGGTAGGAAGGATGACTAATTTCCATCTGCTATCAGGTTAGAGATATAACCCATGCTGAAGAGCAGCTCGTGAACCCTCACTGCTCCTTCCCCCATGGAGACAGGTCTGCAGAGGTCAAAAGCTGATCTGCAGACTGGTAGTGTGGAGCTAAGCCTGCTGTTTAGAGGTCACCCACCACAGCAGCCTCTGTGCCCAACCACGTGTAACAACCACATATGACAAACACCTTCACAGCAAGGTTTTCAAAAGCCTTCAGAAGCTGTTATCATCATGAGTCTGACTGGATGAAAGTTTGTGTTATTTGAACTGTGTGATATGATTGTATGAATTCTAGGTCAGATCGAGTCACTGTAATTAAAAGTTACATGCTACTATAATCCTCTATAAATTTATGACAGTAATATGTATGTATGTTTGGAATTAGTTGATCAGAGTTTTGGTTATCATGACATTCCCGTGTTCTTTTAACGCCATCATGTCCTGCAAAAGAGATACAATAACATTATCATGTGAGTTTATGACAGAGAACATAGTTTATAATGCTAGATGGCAAATTAGAATTGTGACTTACTTCATTTTCATGATCATTACTACTAGACAGTTTAAAAGGAGGCACAGTACTTAAGACTATATCTTCAAAAAAAGTCTGCCCTGTTACTAAGACATACTTTACAAACTTTGGTTTGGCTTCTTAGTGAAGCTGCATTGTAAAACTGTGACTGAGAAAAGAACAGAGCTAAATTGTTCCATAATTTTACAAACAAAAAAAAGATAATAAAAAAGTGGTAAAAATGCAGAGTTGATGATGTATGTTGTAGCATTTGGGAGTTTTATACTGAAACTTCTTGCTCATTCTTTTTGGTGGATAAAGGACTGGGCGCTACATTCAGTCCGTTGGCACTGAGTCTTCCATTCCATCCATGGGCCTTTGTAAATGTTCATTATGAGTCCTTAACTGAAAATCCCAGGGTGTGTAGAGTGAGTCTTAACTTGGCAAGCACAGTAAACGTGCCAGTATATCATTCAAATAAGTGCCAGTATACTTTCAAGAGAGTTTCAGAGACCTTCTGTTGTAAAAAAAAAAAAAAAAAATCTAATAGTTATTTAAGGTTACAAATGTAGCATAAAATATCTGCCCAAACACCAGTATTTCTCAACTCCACCACTCCACAGATGGATAAATAAGTGAAACATGATTACCATGTTCCCTTGTAAGTATCTTATAAAGGTTTGGTGCAAAGCTCCAAAAGTGCTTCTCTAGTACTGTAGGTGTGATTACTCATTTTCATTAAGATTTCCATGGCAACCACTGTCAGGCTGGTATACCTACTCAACCAACACCTACTGGATGTAGTCATTTTAGTCTCTTAGGATTAAGATGCCAGTGTCTGTTAGTTGCCCATCTCTACAAAATAATTGTGGTATTTACTGCACAGTTGTTAAAACAGTAAACAAGTATAAAATAAACTAATGCAACTTCATAAAGGAGTAACCTTACATTAGATTAAGTAATCAACCACACTATGCACAGCTAATCATACAAGTGAGTTATCAGAGTTTTTAAAAGAAAGTACAGAGTAAGATATTTTGTATCACAGTGCATTTTACTTAAAAATAAGCCTGTAAAAACAAATAGATTTCAGATTAAATTTGCTTTTCTGAAACTCAGTGTACGAACACCCCCCCTCACCCCCACCAAAACTATTCACAGTTAATATGGACGTGTCTTTGACAACCAGAAAATACAAATGGAAGTGCACTTGTTTTCTCACAGCAACTATGTAGTTCTAACATTATACATACAGGGCATAGTCGCAGATACTAGAAGACGAACCCAAAGCTGAATGGAAAAAACCTAACTTAATTCAATGATAAATCTTTGTCTGGCTCCAGTGTAGCTCCGTTCCTTTCAGTAACAACGAGAAGTCTTCTGTTCACTGAACATTGAACAGTGTTTTCATCGTATCTTTGCTGAGGTGTTCCTTTATGGCCTCCAAAAAGGGCCACCTTAGAGGTGTATTGCTTCCTATTAGTGTAAATAGCTTACTTCATGATGGACCATCTAAGTTCTAAGAATCTGGTGCTCCCTGCATGAGCTGGTCATCTTTTATGCCATGCTGTTTCAACCACTCTCGCCTATAGTAGGATGAGTGGGCTTGAGCATTATCATGCACACCATACTTTTTTGTCTTTGGTGTACATCTCCTCCACTATGGAATGAATCTACAATGTTCCTCAGAGCTCTTTTTCACAACATCTTTCACTTGGAACAGACCAATAAGTTGGCTGTCGACAACTGCAGCCCAAAACATGACATCTCAACCACCCTGTTGATGGCCAAACCTCATGAGTACTGGCTGACTGGAAACTTGATACCCAACCTGGGGCCCATTCATCTGGCCCATCTGAAGTTCCTCCACATTCATCTGTGACGATGACTTTTCAAAAGTTATTCTTCATGTACTTTTTTGCCAATTTCATATGTTTTTTTTGCTTCACTTTACTCATTACTGGTGCAATCTTCACATTTTGTACAATACTGTAAAGCACCTTACATCTGGTGGACAGACACGTTTCTGCCAAACTACTGGCTTCAAAAATACTCTAGCCATTAGCTAATGGATTCCACACTGCCTCTTGCTTGATTCTGGAAAGCTCCCTACTGGAAATATTCCTAAATTTGGCTTGTTTGCATTTCTTCCTGCCCCTCTGACTATCACCTGCAGATTTCTTAATTATTTGGTGATCTTGTTGAAGTAGCCTTGTGGTTCCAAGACAATAGGTCTTAAGGTTGTTTTTTCTTGTGTTAGGTACTCCACAGTTTTACTCTTTTCTTCTGAAGAAAGGTCATTTCTTCCCATGTTGTGATTAAAGACGACTTCTATAATAACAGTGTACACTAATTCTAACGTGTTCATACTAATGGTTCACACCTGATACTAATTAAATACTTAATAGGATTGAAATGTCTGTTTAGCAATGAGGCCTTAGTGCTGGTTTATGTAAGCAGGCAGAGTACAAAGATAAATCCAATTTTTTAAAACAGTAATCAATAATTTCACTTTTCCATAATAAGTGTGCATACAGTATATCGTGCTAAGCAGCTAGTAGTCAAGCTATTTTTTTTGAAGGTGCAACAGAGATGGTGACTGCTCACTGCTGTGGTACAGGAGGTGAATCATTACACCCCACATTTCCAAATGTTTAAGGTGACCACTGCCAGTAACTTTAATAGCACTTTCTACTCTGTGGCAAATAAGGATGTTGCCTTTCTGCGCCGGTATCCTGACTTAGCAAGATGTTAGCTCGGTAGTGATTATGGTGGTGAAACCGAGACAGTGGCTTTTTTTTAAAACAAACCTTTAGTACCATCAATGATAGGGAACTGATTCTCACTGATTTTGCCAACTAATTTGGAACATCATTGGACATGTAAAGCTCATGTCTGAAACTCATTAGTACCAAAAAGGCATACATTTCATCAGGACTTATATATAATTGAAAGAAAAAATGCAGAGAGAGATGCATTTTGTGTATTTTTCTCTGTACATATGTTGTTGTCATGCTGTAAGTCTTTTATTGTTGCTGTCCTTTTTTCCTATTTTCCGTTACCAGACATCATGGTACCTTAAGAGAAAATTACCTAACACCAAAGAATTGCAATATTCTGTTCTTACAGTAGGCAACAACACTGGCCATCATGGTAGTCCCTTTATTATTCCTGTGTATTTGGAGCACTCCCCAATGATTATGGCCACGGAGAATAATTTCACTTGTAATGTCATATTAGAGAATGCTTGCCATTTGAGTAATTTAAATGATTAATCCCCTTCAGTCTCACAAAGAGGTTTTCAGCTTTTTTTTTTTTTCTTAATGTTGCTCATGCATGTAAAAATATCTAATGTGGTACGTGGCATTTTCCTGATGTTTTTCACAGATTTTCTACAGTTCAAACAAAGCGGCTTTACATTTTTGAGATTCTCAGGTATTCCTGTTGCCGGGCTACAGCTGGTTAGTGAATAGCGGGGAGTGCTGTTCTCTATGGTGATGGGCTTCTCTCCCCCAGAAGCCCAAACAGCGCGCCGTCCATTAGTCATAATGGCGTGGAGGCACATCGCTCTCCCGCGCTATCTTGAAGTGAAATAAAGGAAGCAGGTGTGGAGAGGAAATTAATGTAAATCCATCAGTGTTCAATTAGACCGCACAAAAAAGGGAAGAGCCTCCCTCCCAAACCAATAGGACCCTCCTTTGTGTGAATGCAACCGTCCTTTCACTCCATCCATCTCTTTGTGCACGGGACAAATGACGCTAACTTTAATTATGAAAAAATAGTTGTATGAATTTTCCAGGTGCAGCTCTTTGCAGAGCAGCCGTCACGTGCCTCTCTCCATTAGACTGTCAGCGTGTTGCCGCGTGTAATTCCGTGTGCCTCGAGGTGCCGAGCAGCACTGGCCCACGGTTGTCTGCCGAAAAAAGCACTTTAACCTAATTTGTTTCTAATTACAAAAAACAGGAAGTACACCTGCCATATATCAAACCACATTCTTCCCTCCAAGGTTGATAGTGTAGTGGGTCCAACAATATTCTGATACAATCTGTGTCACAGAAGCTCGTCTGCAAGATGTTTTTTTGTAGCCCATATTAATCCTATGTCATTAGGCCTACAGAGGATCAAACCTAATTGGGAAAAAAGTGTTAGTAACATAATGAATGACTAATCATGTGAAAATCTTATTAAAGTTAATGTTTCTCAAATTTGATTCAAGAGATAAAAAGGTTGATTTCTTTATGGATTGAAGGACTGACAGAGAGTAGCATGTCAGTGATTCATGTTTCGTGATAGTACTGTGTGTAATTATGTTGCAGATTAAAAATACTGAACAGTATATCAAATAGTAAATTCTGATTCACTGCTTGTCTACGTGTGTCAAAATGCAGAACTTATTACTTTAAAATTTCGGTCCTGATTTATGGTTACTGTATCAAACCAAGATTATTTGCAGACTCCATACCACTGTGTCATACAAAAATTGAATATTGGTTGTGTCTGACACAAGTCAAAATGAACTCAGGTCTTGAAGTTACTGAACTGCATGGTTTCAGGATGTTGCTCTAATGACCAATATGCACATGACATCAGCTAAACTGTGGAGTCCTGCAGACAGAGCAAGAGATGGTGCATGAAAATGAGAGTATTACATTTCAGTGTTGTCATCATTTAAAATAATACCTCTGAAAACAAAACCAGAGAAGTTGGCTTGGCTTGGTGTCTGAAGTCATGGACATTGCGTCAGGCTATGTGACTGTAAACTGATACTATAGTGTTACATGCTGTTGCTTCCTTTTTATTAATTTGTCTGTGACTAACATCCAGTTTATTATCATCTCTTAGAGAAAATACATGATACATCTCGGTACCATCTCACATACCTGGTACCTTGATATATCATGATATTAATTCAGTTCATTATTTCACATGTCAGACAGAAGGCTGCATGTTCATGCTGTTTGTTTGGTCTCAGGAGGAAGCAGGTTAATATTGTTTGATTTTAGAGGAATCAGGCTAGGCTAGTGTAGCTAAATGAGATTAGCTGACTCCAATGTGAAACTCCCTATCCAGGCTGGGGAGTATACTCAGCAAGGACATTGGTGAGGAGACAGCCTCCATTAACACCTATCAACCCGTTCCATGGTAGAGGGTCATTACCTCTTCTGACCTTGTCAGGCCTTATCACCTGACAAATCCCCTCTGTTGTTAATGGCAGGGGTCTTGTCCTTCCACTGAGTGTGCTCTAACAAGGCAAGAGATCATTCCTTTAATATGTCATTTCCTGTCACACATTAGGCCCCAGGAGTATAGATTTCAGTGAGTTGTGCAGGGGGAATAATCAGAAAGAACATCAGTCCAAAATCTAAGTTAGTCTTTGCGGAACTGAGATAGATTCCAGAGATGTTTGCCAGCCAAACCTTATGTTCAGTTTTGGAATCCACTGTTCTTAAAACGCAATGCTAATATCCAGAGTAGATGCGTGTTTAACAAGGGAAGAATAAGAAGAGCATTAGTCCTACTGTTGACTTTCAAATCAATCATTAAAAGTGTTAATATTTTCATGCTTTGATGATTTAAAAATATGTGGAGAGGACTAATAGGGAGGGTTTCAAAAACAGTTGCTGCCCCATAGCTCTAAGTTATTCTACCATAACCAAGATTTGTGTGCCCTCAGCAACTTTGATCTCAGGGTATTAGAGTCAATAGTGTCTTAATAGGATAGAAAATATAACAGGAGCTTATGGGGGCTTATTTTTTCTGCAGTACATGCAAGAGGCTGTTTGAGTGCAGACAGAAGCTTTGAGAGTAAGGGGTTAGAAAGAAAAAAGCCTGCTGGCAGACTAGCAGCTTGTTGAAGGAGCAGGTCAAGTTCTTGGCGGAGAAAGTGCTGTGTTGCTATGGCGACACACAATTTCTTCTCAGTGTCCCAGGGTTAGGGCGCCATCAGCAGTGTGATCTTTGCTTAAGAAGCAGCACAGTTTAGTCCCTAATCAGCCCCCATTTATTTTTGGGGCGAAGAGAACTGCGCCTCAGGCCGGGCAACAAGCGATCAGCAAACCCCGGCCACAAGGCAAAAAGACAGATCCAGTGCCAGTCATAAGGCATGAATTATAAGAACTGACTGCGGACTTCTCATCAGAAATATTTCACAATGTTATTGGTATGATCATAACTAATACTACATTAAACTCAAGGTTATTGTATTGTATTTGATGCAGTAGGTTGGGGTGGTTTAATGTTTTGTAATATATAGTTACATGAAGCATGTTAAAAGCAACAGCTGTGTAGCATACGATTTATAAGTGATCTGAACGTGCTTGCACTGCTGCTTCGGCATCATTTTGAATACAGAACTTAACTAGTCTAAAGAAGTCTTGGTAGAAACAAAAGAGTTATCTAACAAATCTACCACATGTTAAGTTCACCTGCTTGTTTAAAAAAGGAATTTTAAATCAGGCACAAGGCCTGGATACACATCAGCTGACTGGTTATGTTTGGAATGCGTTCCCTAGAACTTCTATTTTACCTGATGCTTATTTCTTCAAATACCCTGTGACTCACACTAAAAATGTTTGTTCTCGATGACGGTGTGCTTTACATTTCTGTACTTGGCAAGTGTAATTCGGTGTTTGTGGACCCGTGGTGCCAAGAAGACTTATTTAGATTGGGATAGTGGTGCGCCATTCAGATTGGCGCAGAGCATCAGCCGTGTTCACCGGTTTGCCTGTTCTGTCGCTATTCCACTGGTGACACCAAGAACCATCCCTTGAGAACTGTCCTCCGTAGCAGCAAACAGCTATGAACCGTTAAACCATACTCCAAAACCCAATTATGCATCAAAACTTAACGTGGCCATACTCTGAAAAGTTCCTTTACTGCTCTCTGAAGACGTCATAGGCAGGATATGTGTGAGTCATAGGCTTATTCCTGTGTGTTATTGGCTTCTGTGATCTCTGCTTATTCAGGCAATTGCCAGAACTGTAACCGTACGCCAGTCCATCGCTTCATGGGGTCAAACAGCACATCTGTTATCAGTTGAAAATCAAGCAAGAAATAGCACCAGAGCCCTCGTCAAAAGTTGATTACTTTCCTTACAATCCTCACCCAGGATCTTGTCCCACATCAAAAGAGATAGAGAGACACATTTTTTTGGATTCACTTTCTCTCTATATGCGGATAATTTATGCAGGTATATATTTATACAGCAAAGCCAGATGTGTGGCCTTAAAAGGAAGAAGTGCCTTTTCTCTGTGTTGGTGGATGGTGAGTCTGGGGAGGCTCAAATGAGGGTTGAGCACAGCCTGGGATCCTTCAGCAGTCTGCAGCCGGCTGTGGGGAGGGAGAAGAGGTGCTGCAGCCTGGCAGAACTGCGGTGGCCAGATAAGACCTGATACTGGGACTAATTTGGTAATGCACAGCGCAGTCTGATGATGTGAACCGCGGTCTGGCGGGGCGGCTGATAAAAAGCATACCAGGCGGTCAGTGTTTAGTGAAGTGCCCATGTCTGTCTGTAGAGTGGATGAGACTCCACACACTATCCAACACGACTCAGCCACAGATAAACAGGACAAGAAAGAGGGAACCTGCAAACGAGGAGAGACGGGCAGGCTGTCCACACTCTGCAGGGCTGTCACCATGAGCTTTTGCTTTGGCCTGTACTCCAAAGATCTGGTGTGACTTCTATGGTTTTTTATAAGAGTTAGTGAACATAAAGATGAATATAAATGTAATCACTCAAACGAATCTTCTGAAATACCCATGTCTGCTTTGAGTTTGAAAAGCTTGTGTGACACCTGTAACTATGTTTTACAACATCGAATCATATAAAACTGTGTTGCTGTACAATACATACCAACACAAATAAGACTAAATTGACTCTTAACAGTACACTCATACTGTAATTACGTTTGTGGCATTATGCACATTTGTTTATCATGAGAAACTCTCACGGATGAACTGAAATGTGCAATCCTGATAGAAGAAGAAAGGAAAACCTTTCACAAACATTATTGTTTCATTTTTCTAATCTTGCTTTTTTTTTTTTTTCATTTTGCTTCTATGCACCAATGGAAATCCTGCATCCTACACCGAGCAAAGCTGTGCAGGATGTGATAATATGGATTAATGTCTCTCTCATATTAATCTTCCATATGTTCATCTCTGGGACTGTTTTGTCACATAAGGGAGAGATACGATGTAAATATCCACATTGTCACAGATGACAAATTGACATTGTGAAACAACAATACACAGGTCTGGTCATATGGCCAAGAGAGGTTTGGCTCATCGTGCTGTCAACAAACTCAAATAAACAAATGTTCCCCACAACATGTCTGGAAGATCGCTGGTCAGAACGACTGTGAAATGTCTTTGTCACAAGTCTGTTGTGCAGACAGACAGATACAAAGCGACACTTTTCGCCAGCATTGATGTCCAACACACATTCATGTGTCACTGGAGCCAGAGCACCGCCTAGTTATGGTCAGATACAAGAAATATCAAAACAATAAGACTATATTATGCAGAGAAAAGATGCATACGATGAGAATAAATTCATGTTGTCAGATATACATCAGATGTGTCTTTACACCCATACATACACAGGCATATTTATTTTTGCTTTTATTGCAAAGATAATGCATGGGTAAGCAATCTGCTTAGTTTTTAGATAATTGAGCTGACTGTTTAATGAAAATACAACTTTGTAAAGATATGTTTAAGTATTCCTTCATTTGATAAGATAAAGAACTGTGTGAGTATAAGGAAAGTTTGTGGTGCATGGAATACAAAGTCTTTTTTCTTTCCTTTTGAGTGAGTTGGGTAGCTCTGTGGGAAGCCAAACAAATGACTCCAACACACAAGCTACAGCTAACCACTGCCACTAAACATTTGCGGAGCTGTTCACTGAAGCTAACTAGCACCCCCTTTTGAGGCTCTTGCAACAAGACTGGAAATTGCACACAGAGAAACTTTACTGACATTCATGGTTCAAATCTCTGCATTCATATTAATCAATATTCGTTTCTGTTGATTTCCGTAATTTCAGATATCTGGATCCATTTTAGAATGTGTGTCATGTCCGGAAAAACGCACATACCATTAAACTAATTTTCTTTCTAGGAAAAAAATACTTTAGTCTGTCAAGGTTAGAAGAATTTGGTCTTTTTGGACTGATATGGTATTCAGAATCACCTTTAAAGAGATACAAGAAATGATAAACAAACATAGAAAAGAAAATCAGTAAAACTCATCAAAAAATCTGATAGATGTTCAGATGAGAGACCTGCATATCATAGGTTGAATCCATTGGACTCCAACAAGTGCACTGCAGACTCAAATCTATTCTCACGAACCCAAACCTCCAATGAATGGCATGTAATTAATATTTCGCAGGAACAAAACATGTAAGTCTGTTCACTAAGGGTTATAGGATCAGAGCTCAAAAACCCTCTGAGGTTTTTCTCTAAGGTTACTCCGAGTTGGTGTGGGTTTATCAGCACCAGTTTGAGCTGGGATTTTTTTTTTTTTTTTTTTTAAAGCAGCAGCCTGCCGGGGAGCTGGGAGCAGGAGCCAGGGCACCAGAGAGCCGGTGTGGGCGCATTCAGATAAGCAGCTCAGACAGGATCACAGGGGATGAGGAGGCTGGGGTGGGAGGGGATACGGTCGCCAATTTCTCCCCCTGGCCTCGGAGCGTTAGATTCGACGTTTGGCGGCTGCCGCTGTCACTTTATGAAGAGTGGTGTTTTTTTTTTCCTGAGTTTTGGAGCTGCTGTAGGTCAAAGAGGAGACTGGCGGCCGGGGTGTGGGCACAGACTCGGGCAAGCGTTAAGCCGGTCAGGTGCAGCGCTACCAGTGATCATTAGGGTTACAGCTGCTCGGGCCAGATTGTCTGCTGCCTGCACCAGGCGAGATGTCTCACCCTGGGAAAAGAGTGAGCATCTGTCTGTCCTTCCCCATAGACACCAGCCTCCTACCAGCCTGTCCAACTCAACCCAACTGGTAACAAGGTCACCTAGCTCTCTCTCTCTCTCTCTCTCTCTCTCTCTCTCTCACTCTCACTCACTCTCTGCACCAACCCCATTAACCATTCCTTCAGTGAATGTCTGGAAGTCTGCAAAGCAGCACAATGCTCTGGATCTGGAAGTATATAATGTTTACAAGCTAATACGCAAGAAACTCTCAAGTATCAGTAAACAGACAGAAGTATACACCTGAACTCAGGGATTACTGTATTTAGTGCTGTTGCAAAATAAAAGACTGGGTTTTTAAGTTATGCCAAACAACATCACAGTTTCTCTCCCTAAAAGTCAATTTGGGAAAAGAGTTAAAGAACAAGGCAAGTCATTCTGAGATTTGTCCTTGGAACAGGTTTTTCACAACATGCTAAGAAAAGCATACAAACCACAAACACAGATGCTCCTCCACACGAAGTTAAGAATGGCTAACTGATAACCGAGTAGGCTATAGCTGAACTCAACAGCACTCAGGGCAACAGTTACCAAAGAAAACTTGGATTTACCCTCTAATCTTCTCAGCATATGAAAATGCTGCATTGTTGATTATTCTGAGTTCAGATTGGGAAATAATCCCTGACAAAGCATATAAATAGACCTCTTTAATCAATCTGAGTGTGACGTTATCCTATATAAGGGTGTTAAAAGATGAAATTAGAGCGCTATCTCTAAAATCACAAATACCACATGGTCTTCCATTAATCTATCAAAAGCAAAAATTTTGTGAATACATTCGGAAGCAATTAATCTGTCATAAAAAAAAATGAAAGACTACTAAGGCAGATGAGGATGAAACTCAGATTAAACAGTAGATCAAAGAGAAGCATCTCAATAGCACAGAGCCCATATGTGAAACTGTTTCTAACTAACTAACTAACTAACTAATATATATATATGTATGTATGTATGTATGTATATATATATATATATATATATATATATATATATATATATATATATATATATATCAAGTGGTACTATTTAAGATAAGAATACAACCTTTTTTCAGAAAGAAGTGTTTACTTATTGAAGATAATAAAATGGTCATATGTCTAAAGGCAGGATTTACTGAATGCTCATGTGTCGACGTGCAAGAGAGGGTTCTGGGAATGCAGACCCAGGACTAAAGCGGATACTGAATGAATGAACGGTCATCAAACACTTAATTGATTATGACAGCTTCAGCTGCATGTAATTGTGACTTGGACCACATTAGCTTGGCCTCAAGCTAACAGAAATGAGATAAATAAATAAATGAAACAAGACTAAACAGGTGTGACTCCCAACTTTCTGCCTTGCAGGAGAAAATTGATGCACACTGTCAAGGGCATTGCACCTGTGCTATTGTCTGCAACAAATGGCTTTTAAGTGCAAATTTCCGTCTGGCTTAAAGGAAAGCTGTGGCCTTTGCACTTCTCTTACCCATCTGAACTCGTATGATCTGCATAATAGGGCCAGATGATGATGATGATGATGATGATGACAATGATGATGATGATGATGACAATGATGATCCATGTACAAACATATATGGGTAAAATTAGAAGTTGATGTTAGTCATATTTAATCTTGGCAAGGTACAGTGCACATATTTAGAGTTTAGACACAAGCTATACTTACAGTACCGCATATTATTTTAAACTGCCTTAATTTACATTTGAGTAAAGTTCTAACATTTTCTATGTTATATAATTGCTATGGCCGTTGATGCTTGTGAAGTATTAGATACATTAGTGGCAGTATCCGATATAAGCACTGTGAGACATATGTTACAACTATGCTATGCAACACACTTTTACCAAAAGACCATGTCTGGCACTGCAGCAAAGCGTCAGAATCGTTCAGAATTCAGCACTTAGTTAGGACTCATACAAAGGGGCCCTCTTTTAAAGTCATAAAACATCTTTTTTTCTGTATTTGCCATAGCACTGAACGTTAGTGCATGATGAATAACCAGGTTAGTTTACACGCATTAACATTTGGTTTCTGTTTCATTATAATTATGTTAGTTTCACACACTATGGAAAGACAGATAAAAGCTGTCTCTAAGTTTCCAGATGATGTCTGGAAACAGCCGGGTTCTCGAGCAATTGTGAAGTGTCCTCTCATTTTTAATATTTTACATTTTCTCGTGAGCATCAGTGCATATTCTAGCCCACATCAGAAAGTATTTCTCTGGCTCACTCATCACCTCTTTTGGCATTTTACAACTACGCTTTCTTTGGCAAGCTATGACCAATAACTGAACTAAATACTCATTTGTATCAAGATTCAAACCTGGATGTGCACTATGTAAAACAGATATTACCACAAAACTTGGTACAACATAAGTCATAAATCTTAAAAGGTGTGGTCTGTTTTTTTTGTTTGTTTGTTTGTTTGTTTTTTTGTTATATGTCCATGAGCATGCAAAATGAAGGAGAATACCTGATTCATTTGTATTCTGATTCATGGAAAAGACTACCTCACCTGAATAAGCAGAGACTTAGTCTTTTTCAACCAAGTTCTGATCAATTTCAAAGTATAAACACACAATAAAATACTGCCAGAATATCTCTTAGACTCAGAGGAGAAAAACTGATGATAGCCTGTGAACTTGCAAATTGCACCTGTGAACTTCAGAAAAATCAAACAAACAAAAGAAAAAAAAAAATTTTTGACTGTATTTGTTACTTAGTTCAGTTTAAAAATGAATGAACCTACAATCCCCATGCGTTATTAAAAATAAGTGTACATTTTAAAGGTGGGACCTGAGTAGAATTGGTTATGCTGAAGCACGCTTGTCTTCTTTCCTCAGTACATGTTGCCTGTATGTTGCATCACTTGTTGGTTCACAACTTTCTTCTCCAGCGAGCACCTGCATATTGTCACACAGTCTGCGTTGGATGTCTACTGGGCTAAAATTCAGTGAGATGAAACCATGCCACTGTGTCTCACAGATGAGATGTTCTGGTTTTGGATACAGACATTTGCAGTTATAAGTTAATATTAATGAATTAATGAATATAAATATAATATGAAAAGAAATAAAATGCTTTGTGTAAAAATGTGAAATTATTCAGTCCTGTAAGATCATGGGTTCTCATACTCTCCTCTGGCAGGTTTTGAAGCCTGTTAACTGCCTCTGTCGTATTGTAAGTATAACTGTGTCTTATTAGAAGCATGTCTGTGTGTTTGACCTGTTGCCTGCCTGTGTCTTATTGTAGCCTAAGAGTGTCTGTTGTCTGCTGGTGGTGTATCCGTTCACTGCCCATGTTTTATTGTGTGTCTGCGGACTGCCTGTTTCTTATTGTAAGTGTGTCTGCGAACTGCCTGTGTCTTATTGTGTGTCTGCGAACTGTCTGTGCTGTGTCTTATTGTGTGTCTGTTGACTGCCTGTGTCTTACTGTAAGCGTGTCTGTGAACTGCCTGTGTCTTATTGTGTGTCTGCGAACTGTCTGTGCTGTGTCTTATTGTGTGTCTGTTGACTGCCTGTGTCTTATTGTGTGTCTGTTGACTGCCTGTGTCTTACTGTAAGCGTGTCTGTGAACTGCCTGTGTCTTATTGTGTGTCTGTTGACTGCCTGTGTCTTATTGTGTGTCTGCGAACTGTCTGTGCTGTGTCTTATTGTGTGTCTGTTGACTGCCTGTGTCTTACTGTAAGTGTGCCTGCAGACTGCCTGTGTCTTATTGTGTGTCTGTTGACTGCCTGTGTCTTATTGTGTGTCTGTTGACTGCCTGTGTCTTACTGTAAGTGTGTCTGCGGACTTCCTGTGTCTTATTGTGTGTCTGTTGACTGCCTGTGTCTTATTGTGTGTCTATTGACTGCCTGTGTCTTACTGTAAGTGTGTCTGCGGACTTCCTGTGTCTTATTGTGTGTCTGTTGACTGCCTGTGTCTTACTGTAAGCGTGTCTGCGAACTGCCTGTGTCTTATTGTGTGTCTGTTGACTGCCTGTGTCTTACTGTAAGTGTGTCTGCGGACTGCCTGTGTCTTATTGTGTGTCTGTTGACTGCCTGTGTCTTACTGTAAGTGTGTCTGCGGACTGCCTGTGTCTTATTGTGTGTTTGTTGACTGCCTGTGTCTTATTGTGTGTCTGTCGACTGCCTGTGTCTTACTGTAAGTGTGTCTGCGAACTGCCTGTGTCTTATTGTGTGTCTGTTGACTGCCTGTGTCTTACTGTAAGTGTGCCTGCGAACTGCCTGTGTCTTATTGTGTGTCTGTTGACTGCCTGTGTCTTATTGTGTGTCTGTCGACTGCCTGTGTCTTACTGTAAGCGTGTCTGTGAACTGCCTGTGTCTTATTGTGTGTCTGTTGACTGCCTGTGTCTTACTGTAAGTGTGCCTGCGGACTGCCTGTGTCTTATTGTGTGTCTGTTGACTGCCTGTGTCTTATTGTGTGTCTGTTGACTGCCTGTGTCTTACTGTAAGCGTGTCTGTGAACTGCCTGTGTCTTATTGTGTGTCTGTTGACTGCCTGTGTCTTACTGTAAGTGTGCCTGCGGACTGCCTGTGTCTTATTGTGTGTCTGTTGACTGCCTGTGTCTTATTGTGTGTCTGTTGACTGCCTGTGTCTTACTGTAAGCGTGTCTGTGAACTGCCTGTGTCTTATTGTGTGTCTGTTGACTGCCTGTGTCTTACTGTAAGTGTGTCTGCGAACTGCCTGTGTCTTATTGTGTGTCTGTTGACTGCCTGTGTCTTACTGTAAGTGTGTCTGTTGACTGCCTGTGTCTTATTGTGTGTCTATTGACTGCCTGTTTCTGATTGTAAATATGACTGTGTCTTATTGTAAGTATGTCGGCGTGTTTAGCTTGTTGACTGCGTGTGTCTTTTTGTATGTGTGGTTGCTGACTGCCTATGTCTTACTGTAAGCGCATCTGCTGTCTGTCTCTGTAGTTTTGTAAGTGTATCTATTGACTACCGGTGTTATTGTGTGTCTGTTGACTGCCTGTGTCTTATTGTAAGCGTCTGTGCGTTTGGCCTGACACAGCTCCGGGGTCCTGGGCAGGAGTTCAGCATACGCTGTGTGAGGATCTCGTTAGCAGGAGAGCATCGGCGAGGAACTGTGCTCCGTAGCATGATGCTAATGATTTCCTGAGGTGACTGCATCGGTATCAGTGCAGTGCAGCCAGAATGCCCCCTCTCAGCAACTGCGGCACGGTTTGTGGCCAGTCTGCACCGATGCTCTGCACATAGCAGGAGAGAGCTGCCCCTCTTTTTTTCATACTGGATCTGTTACATAAACACCACCTGTGACTCATTTCTGCTCTTCTCCAAGAATAGTTTTTTTGTTGTTGTTGTTGTTCATTTGTAGATGGGGGATCTAAAAGTGCCTGTCAGTAACGTTAAAACACCTTGCGAGTCATACTTACTTTGACTTTGAGCTGAGCAGGTGGAATTTTGCATGAATTTTAACACTGAGGTTCAGTTCCCCTTTCATGACATGTGTGAAAAGCATAAAACACTTTTGAGTTGACGCCTTCTGGCTTCTCCACAACTATTCAAAGCATCTCAAAGATTTTCAGTCTTTTTAACAATATGGGACAATAAATTTAACTGCTAGAATTTTATGATGAAATCTAACACTGAAATTATTTGTTGATTTTATTTGCCCAATCATTTTTATTATTCTGATGACATTATTATTAGACTGCAACATACCCTGCCTCTTCTCTTCATCTGCTTCAGGAATATTGCATAGACAGAAGTGGGATATAGGAACAGATGGTGCTCTCTTGAAACACTGATTCATATGAATCTACTTTTTAGGAACAAAGACATTAGAAACATAGGGTTTTACCATAGATGGATGGAAAAAGAATGTGCTTGTCATAGCACTGTTACATTATATTATGTTATATTGTATTTTATTCCAAATTTACTCTGTGACCTCTGGGAAGGTCTCATGGAACAAGAATATTAACTTACAGCAAATTAACGAAATTGAAGTTGTACTTTGGAATGTTCCTGGTCTTATATTACGAGGGAGAGTCCTCACATTTGACAGCATATTAAATGAAGGAATCTTGATTTGTAAAATATCCTTTGGCAGTTCAACTCACTTCTCTGTTTTCATAAGATCTCAGGTTTTCTCAGTCTGATCTATTTTCTAACAAGGCTGATCTAGTTTCAATTTGAGAGTTAATGCTTTATCATTGGCTCTGATACCCCAGAGTGTTTATTCGACTTAATCAACTTTAACTTTCATATGCTAGAGAAGCTCACTCATAAATACTTACACTGGTCGGCGAATAACGAGGCAAACCCTGTAGTCTGGTTCTCAGCTCAGGTAGATTATCCGTGGATGTTTGTTGGAATATCTCCTGGGAGACTGTGGACTAGAGTAATAAAACTCTTTCATGTGCCTTTGCCAAGCTGGGACATCTGCTCACCTTATCATAGATAAGTGGGGGTTAGTCCTGGCATCTGTTAGAATTAATCCATTTTGCAAACACGGTTATCCTAATCTACTAAATATGCCCTCATACAGCAGTCATACAAAAAGTGTGATGCATTTCAATTTCTTCCTGAATTTGGGGGAAAAAAAAACCCTCTGAATTTTCACACCACTTTAAAAAAGAGTTGCAGGATTTTTCTTTTTTCTTTTTGTGCACCGAATATCAATTGGAGACCCCGTGTCACAGTCTGACCAACTGTGCGGTGGCCACTCAGTGTACCTAAAGTCTCTGCATGAATATTCATGGAGAAATTTCTCTTTTGTTGCCTGCCTAGTCAGCAGTCACATAACACATGGTGAGTATTGGCAGCATCTTGCCTAGGTAGAAGGGGCCGTGGACGGAGGCAATGGCAGGCAGCAGGACCTGTGAGGCTGACTGACATTTCCATCTGTAGTGAAGGCTGGTAATTATCGGGGAGAGGAGCGCCCGCAGCAGCGCGCCATCTGCTAGGGAAATGGCTCAATGAGGTATGAGTGGGACCGCCGTGCCACTGCCTGCTTCTGACATGAGGGCTCGCATCTGCTGTCGACGAGGCCGGGCCGCACAACACAGCTCGGCCGAGAGGCATCTGACAGGAGGGAGGAGAGCAGCCAAGCTCCCCTTGTGACCCCCCCCGCCCCCCCCCCCCCCCCTCCCCTCTCCACTATTTACCCCCTACCATCCATCCAGGCAACCCCCTCCCACCGCCCTAACCCCTCAAAAGAACTGTAAAGCACCTGGTACTGCAATCTATAAAGTTTCCATAAAGGGCTATAAGTTTGTTGGTTGGTTTGTTTGGCTCTCTCTTTACCCTCCTGAATGTTGGCAAGCACTCACTGCATTGCTAATGTCAGCATTTGCAGGCAAACAGAGACAGAGACTGTAAATATGATGCAGGTTTTGGTATAAAAACAATAATAACCAAGCACAAACTGATCTGCAATTGAGCAGACTGAAATTATAGTGCCTTGGATACACCGGTGTGTGTGTGTGTGTGTGTGTGTGCGTGTGTGTGTGTGTGTGTGTGTGTGTGTTTGTGTGTTAACACACAGCAGATGTGCTGCAAGGTTAGTACTGGTGTGATTCTGACTCATCTGCAGGGTACAGCTTTGTGGGACTAGAGATGTTCGTTGGAGTCCAGCGTTATACCGTCGAGCCGCCTACACCTGGCAGGTGCGCTGCTCTCTGCTCCTCTGTCCAAGTCTGAATGCATTGTGCACTCTGTCTACAGCCTCACAGAAACAGCCCATTAACAATGAGCATGCAGTATAGCCCTCCTCAGAGAGCTGCAGAGTCATGATGAGAACCCACAGTGTCCCACTGCTATTATCTGTAAAGACAGCTGTGTATGCATTTGTACGTGTGTGTGTGTGTGTGTGTGTGTGTGTGTGTGTGTGCTTGATCCTACTACAATAAGTAGGATCACTGTTCCATAAAAAGACTAAGGACTGTCATGAATAACAATATTACTTTTTCTCTCTGCACCGATTAAAAGATTTTTCTGAGTATAGATTAAAACGTTTTTTGTAATATTCTGAATATTTAAAAAAAAATGTTGTGCATGACGTAATCTTGCATACCTCAACATTTTTTTTTTAAATAAATGTAAAATTAAGAAGGCATTCATTGGCTTTTTGTCTTTCAGAGGTTTCTTCTTTTCCACCGAGTGTTTTTGAAACACATGTGCAGTCTGTTTTTGTATCCAGACATTCCTCATACATTTTCCAAATCCCTATCTGGTTGTTGGGAAGTTGTTTTCACCTTTGTGGGCATGTGTTTTAATGTAGCTCTCTGAGCTGTTAAAGAAATGAAAATCCCATTTGAGGCTTTCTTAAAAAAAGACACATACAAACAGAGAGAGAGAAAGAGAGAGAGAGAGAGAGAGAGAGAGAGAGAGAGAGAGAGAGAGAGAG
Organism: Chanos chanos; assembly: GCF_902362185.1. Taxonomy (NCBI): domain Eukaryota; kingdom Metazoa; phylum Chordata; class Actinopteri; order Gonorynchiformes; family Chanidae; genus Chanos; species Chanos chanos. Next base: position 17,046,404 of record NC_044504.1, read on the forward strand.
AAATCCCTATCACAGGAATTTTTTGGTCTGTTTCGACAGATTGGTAGAATACAGAATGCGTAGAGGAGCTCAGATGTGATGATAAATCCCTTGTCTTTGATGGGAACTCACCATCTTTTTCACCCCTTTTGTATGTCAAAATTACTTACATCATTTCCCAGAAAGACATTTTAGCATCCTGACTAACCCCGCATACATCCGCCTATACAGAAACAAACTGAAAAAGTACAGACCTTGATATAAGGCACAAAATTGCTCACCGGACTTCAAAAGAAAAACTAATTTGAGTGTTTGGAAAGGAGTGGGCACGTATATGAATGCATGTTTGTGACTACATATTGAACAAGTAACTCCAGAGACAAACTATTTTCATGGCCAACAAAATTTACAATCACCAACGAAAACATCAATTGATGAGTGAAAGTTGAATTATGACTTTTTTTTTTTCTTTTGGCTGGAGTGGCTTTTTAGATGTTGCTGGCACTTAGGCGAGATTCACGGCACCGTCAACAGCACCGGTTCCCCATTCAGAGGCATTAACTCTGTGCCATGTGTGTAACAAACGGAGGCCATTCTGTAGCCCCTTAATGACAAGGCAGCCGCACTCCTCTTGTCTCCCTCTCGCTCTGTTCAAATTGCTCTCTAAATGAAGTACAGCTGTGCCGACCAGGTGCTGCCATCCCTTTCAGAAAGAACAGGAAATTATGAAATCCCCAAATTCCTCACACACACACATACACACAGTGAATGTCAAATGGCTCTTCAGGTCCAAATCCTCTGCCCTTAGAGGAGATGTTTCTCCCGTGGCCTCATGCCTTACACACACACACACACACACAAACACACACACAAACACACACACGCACACACTGATGTCCTTCTGCGATAATTATGCATCCATTATTTTATATATCTCCTTATGAAGTCGCGGTAATGAGGCTGTAAAGTGAGAGAGTTGTGTAAACTGCAAAGCATTAAAAGTGTTGAGATAGATAAAAAAATGTTACAGTTTGCACATAGGGATGTTTTTCAGAGGCTATATCTTATGAAATACCTAAATTGGACAGACACAGATGCTAACCAAAAAAGAAGAAAAGATAATTGCTCCATCAAGTTTGTTATGTAGTGGTTCTCCCCACATGTTTTGCCAGAATCCTAAGTCTTAAATTGTGATCTTTGCATACCCACTATTATGTCTGCTGACAATGTCTGTTATGAGCACCTGCAATCCTCACGTTTGGCAATCATTACAGACAGCACTCTGGTGAATATGAGACCAGTTTCGTTTGGTCTCATTCATGTACGGTGACGAGGCCAGTCACACAGAATCTCAGGTTTAAAAAAACAAAACATATTCAGTACTGTGTGTGCTCAACTGTTTCAGACATAGTGAGAATAAACAGGGCCTTGTGTTCATGAGATCTCCAGCTGTCAATGTCTCCATTAAGTTTCACATCTATAATGCAGAGGGAAGCCCCTTAACCAGCTTCATCTGCTGTTCCCAGCTGTGGTAGAGCCACTGGGTAAGTCCATTCAGGACAGTGCACACAGGCCAGATGTGATAGACACACAACAGCTTGTGGGTCAACACATGTTAAAGGGAAGAGAAACAAATTGTACTCCTTGAACTCTGAACACTACGTATATCCTAATAATATGGATGTGTAATTTAAACAAGACAGCACATACCACTACTGTCAAACATTTTAATGGCAAATTTTAAAGGAAAAACATAAAACCCCCAATTCCAACCGCTTTATTATTTTTTTTTGTTGTTGTTGTTTTTGTCCTGCGTGTGCTCCTCTGTTACCCAGTTTTCTGATTTAAATACGCTATTCCAGTTCCAGAAACCCCAGGTGGATGGCTGAGTTATCACTCCCTTTAACAAGCATGCTTACCAGGATCAGAGGACATGCCGTCGGTAGCTTTCAAGTCCCAGTGCCGTAGAGGCTGACCTGAATTTAAGACTAGCAACCCCCTGCTGATATGGCATAACCTCTGATAGGCAGTCTCTCACTCATGTACTTGGCTAGCTCTGTGCTTCTGAAAAAAAGAGCACTCTTTGAAATGCAGAGATCCATAAAGAATTGAGAAGCAGGACGGAAATCAAAGGATTCTGATAGGAAAGGGAGGAAAAAAGTAAATCCTGAATCAAAGATGAGGAAAAAATATGTCAGCTTCTTAATGAGAATTGAGACTAGAATAAATACTATCTCAAATTTGTGGATAAAAATGCAAGATTTTAGCTTTTAAAGTGGTCAGGCTGTTCTGATATGTCATAAGTCATTATCTTGCCACACATTACTATGTTAAAAAACAGTTAATATATCATATGCGAATGCATGCATACATAGTCCTATAATCCTTTATATACAAGAGTGTGTGTGCCTGTCTGCATGTGTGCATGTGTGCGTGTGTGCGTATGTGCGTGTGTGTGTGTGTGCGTGTGTGTGCGTGTGTGTGCTGGTGGGAGGGTGGATGAGTGGCCTGCTCAGCACCAAAAAGGTTGTCGACGTGATCATCTGTTGCCACATGCAATATACACTTGTCCTGCATGTCAAAAATGGCCAGTTTGGGTGATGGACAAAGGCAGCAGTCCCCGTGAAAAGAATAAAAAAGAGAGGTGTTGTAATGTGTGTATGGCGCTGATGCTGGTGATGGTGGAGGTGGTGGCAGCTGATGTCTACTGTGTCCAGGTGGCCAGGGTTGTACTAGGGCTTAGTGAGAGCTTCACAGCTGCTGGGATCCTTCGCATGTCAATTAGCGTAAACAGGAGAGTGTATTTACAGCACACAAGGACATGCAAAGATTTTCTTTTTTTTTTTTTTCCTGGATCTTAAGATGTGAGATTTCCTCTAAGGCATCATCTGTGTTCAATCCATTACTTCAGAAAGATGAAGATTATTTTTAAAGTAAAGAGTTTCCACTCATCATAACCATGGTGAGTTCCGTGTACATATTCTTAATTCTTAGAAGTAGGTAGTGCATAAGACTGTGGTTAAACTTTGCGTAAGATTTCACTTTCGTTTTTATCTCATTCCACTCTACTTGATCCAGTATTTGTATAATCTGAAGATGTTTGAAATTTTTATAGACCATAAAATTGCCCAGAAACAAAGTGTTAGTTTTTTTAATTCATGTTAACTGTGAATGCTAGTCTACATGATTTCGCAGAATTTTTTTTTTTGAAAAACTTTTCCTCTCTTTACACATTAAACAAAGGTCAGAGACTAGGGATAGCCAGGTATGTTGACGGCTTTAATGGCATGCAATGAGGTTAAGGGTCACGGAATGTGTTTCAGCATTCATGTCCTGAATTCTCACAGCCCACAGTGGTGGTGTCTGTAAGTGTTACTTTCCACAACACGCCATGACAGCATGGTGTGTAATTGGCTCACCTCGGTGATTCCGTAATCGCGTGAGTGGCACGTTCCACGGTATGTTTTGACACTGGAGGTGAAGGGGGAATGTGCATTGCTAGTTGTTGAGAAAGGTAACCTTGTTAGAGGTCTAAACCACACAGGTGAGGTGAATCTATTTTTACCTCATCAACATGATGCTTAAGTGGTAAGAAGGAAATGTTTTTTTTTTTTTTTTTTTTCCGAAAGGTAGATTTTCCATCGCTAACCAAACGTTAGTTGTATACCAACAGTGCGTCCCTCCTGTATCGATATCGGAAAACATTCAGACAAAACGACCAAAGTCATGGTCGCACACGGCCATCCGCTAATCATACACGTCAGTGTCCCACGCCCATCTCACGTCGACAGCGTTAAGTTCCATATGGCGAAGATGGACCTGTCTTCTACTTGGCTTCCGTCTTTGAGAGGAACCATGTTGTTCTTCAGAACCTTCCTCTTGCTGCACACAGATGGTTATTATGGAGCTGCACATAAATTGATTATGTTGGAAATTAACTGTTGCTGTCAAAGGCAGCCGCCAAACTTGTCCCAGTGTGTCCCTCTGCCCGCTGATGCATAGGATCCAGCTGATGAGCCAGATGTTGCGCCGAGCTTTTCTTTTTTAAGGTCAGCGCAAATGGCATGGGGCTTCATTCTCTCTATTTGTCGTTTCCATTTTGCGGAGAAATATAAGGTATCGGAAAACCTGCACATTTTAGTTTAGACTCATGTGAAGGAGTGGGTGTAAAAAAAATAACGCGCTGTAGACTACAGCTGTTGTCTTTTCAAATCACCGAATTCCAGACATCATTAAATGACATCCTTATCTTCTCTCTAACGCATTGTTTCGGCCTGTAGAACCAGATTACAGAGAAAACCATTTCTATCATATGTGATATTTCCTGGCTGCCTGTTTGCCATTCAGAAACTGTATGTGTGAGCCAGTCTCTTCCACTCAGCCATAAACTCTCCAGTTGGTATGAGGCAATGGTATTCAGTCTTATAAATGTCACAGGGCTCAGTTATAGGTTATTAGACAGTCATGAATGTGGGAGTTTTCTGTGCAGAACAGCAATAAATGATCCATAGATGATTTAATGTCCCCTCTTAAGGCACATATAGAGTTTTATATGATACATAAAAATGAAGTGCAAACCGTTGGGCTGTGTATGCTGTCAACATGCAAGGTCACAATAGTTTAACTACATTTCTAATGATTAATTATTCCTTTAAAAATTGACAGGCAATAATAAAACGAACTTAACAATAAATAAATAAATAAATAGATAGACAGATAGATAGATAGATAGATAGATAGATAGATAGATAGATAGATAGATAGATAGATAGATAGATAGATAGATAGATAGATAGATAGATAGATTAAAAAAAAACAAACAAAACCCTCACAGAAGTCCAAATCCTCATTCCATGTATGCATACACAAACATTGCCATTCCTTCCCAGGAGCATATTGCTGGTCCTCTCCTCAGAGATATCCACAGATATGCAAAATCAGCTAAAACTCCACTCTTGTCTGCTCTAGCACTGACCTTAATTGAGGTTCCATTAACTGACTGTTTCTGTATGTGTGATCGGACACTGAGTGGTAACCAAAAAGTACACAGAGTCCCCTCCAAGTAGCCCAGACTAAATATATAATTCTGGAATTCACTTGAGAATCATAACAGAATGTTTTTGTGGACAAAAATTGGACTTATGACAGCCAAAATGAGAAATAAGACAAGTCCATGATTTTTCTTCACATATAATGTTATTTCTTTGCTAATTTAATGATAATTTGAAAGTTTAGAATTCCTTTCTAAGGCTTTAAGCCTGGCTAAGTATTTACAGTGAAGCCTCAAGAAACATGATGTGTATCTGTGAGTATATGTGTACTATTATAATAAACCGCCTAACAAACTGCCTAACATTTTGAGCCTCATGAGGTTAGGCCTGCAGTGAAGAGGCAGTCTGCAAGAGTCTGTCTATCTCTCTCTCTCTCTCTCTCTCTCTCTCTCTCTCTCTCTCTGTCTCTCTCTCTCTCTCTCCCTCTCTCCCCCAAAGCTGTAAAAGTGAGTCTGAAGGCTCCTATCCAAAGGCATGAATATGGATGATGTCAGGTGTAAAAGAGTGGATCTCTGTGCTGTGATGCTGTTGCTGACACATCCCCTGCTCATCTCCCAGGCCCAATCGCACCCCAGATGTACTGGAGCCGCTGCCGCTGCCACTCAATCTGCGGCCGTCTCAGCTGACAGCAGGAGACGGCCACACAACACCACCTCAGCTCCAATCAAGCCCGAGCCTGTCAAAACCAACAGCATTACGGGGTTAGAGCTCCCTCAGCCTGCATCCACAGAGCCGCGATGCAGGCTAAAACCCCGGAGGGTAGCCTGCCTTCGGATGAAGCTGTAAAGTGTCCGAAATTAGACAGAAGAACGAACGGTATGCGCTATTTTGTGTAGATACAGACAGAAACGAAAGTGATCATTTCTTTTAAGTTGCTAGGACTGAAAGGAGCTGAGGGAGGCAGATATTCAAATAAAAAAAAGTCTTCAGAGAATCAGATGTGTAATTTTAGTTTCAAAAACGATTCATTTGCATTTATCAGATAAGGAAATATGAGGGAGAATGTGTGTTAGGTCATTAAAAGAACAATTTAACTAAGATAACTTGCAGATTCGAAAGTCAATGAGGCGTGGGTGTAAACGCCTCTGCTCCGACATCAGTAATCATAAACTAAAAAAAAAAAAAAAAAAAACCCACATCCTTTTGCCTTCCAGTGAAAAGATGCACTGCTTAGAGCATACATGTGGAAGAGCACTTTACATATTGCAGCTTGAGTCAACTTTTGCACCTTTTGTCATAAAGGTTCTTTCTACTGAAACAGAAATGTCGGTCAGCCATTTTGATTAGGTGTGTTATATTTTGATTGTGAGCTTGCTTTTTAATTTTTGGTTTTCTTTTTTTTTTTTTTTGCTTTACAACAGAGTTAAAGTATCAGAATGTGAGTGCAGTGTTTGCGGCTCACGTGGGTGCGGTTCAAAAAAATTTGCAAACCCATTTCGACGTAGTTTACATGAGGTTCGTTCCCACAATAAACTCTTTTTGACTCTTTCTCACGGCTTTCCAAACCACCTAAGAGACTATGAAGTTCTGTTGTAAACATAAAATTGTGAAACTTTTTTTTTTTTTTTCCTTTTTCACAAATGCTATGTTAATAGGTACAGACACAAAATACAAATTAAAAGAAGAGGATACTGTGCATAGTCATGAGGGACTACTCAGTCCCTTGAAATGTTGGCAGAATAAAACATATTTGAGGAAAAACGTGCTTATCTCCTTTCACAAAGCGTTTCTGCAGAATATCTTGGAGTATCCAGCTGAATTAGAACATGAGGACAAAACAATGTTCCTATTTCAGAGCAGTGTGCTTTCATTGTTTCCCTGAGTTAGATTAGAAAAGAAAAGGAGGGAGAGAGGGGACTTTTTATGATTCATAACCTCTTGCAAAAAGGCAGAACTCCATTTCACTGTATCAGGACAAAACACCTGGTCTGATAGGAGCTCAGAGGTGGAAAATGGCAAAACGAAATTTTCTGTGCTGAAATGAGGAATGGTGTGCGTGTGTGTGTGCGTGTGTGTGTTCGTGTGCGTGTGTGTGTGTATAGGGAAAAAAAAAAAAAGGAAAGAGGATATTCTCCAATCACTGCACCGCTGCCTCTCTTTGTTCTTCAGGGGCCTGTTCGCCATTCTGCACGATTAACAATATTATCGGTACCTGCCCGAGTCTGGCGCCAGGCCCTGTGCCATTGTGTTTCCGTCAGGGGTGAGTGCCCAGGTCCCTCTGTGCCTCTGCTGTTTGCCCATCAGGTGCGACAGGGTTGGCTTCTCCCAGGTGGAGCATGCTGGCATTTTGACCGACTCCTCAGCAGGGGGGTGAATGTAGGGACCCCCAGCAGAGGACAGACAGGCAGGGAGAGACTTCTCCACAGGCATCTTCCCAAATAAAGGGTGAGGGGGCTAGGTCCCAGAAGGGGAACGCAGTGTAACCAGTTCATACTGCTCCATCTGGCTCTTCTACTGACTGCAAAAGTGTTCACAAACAGGCACGCTTCAGGGTATCCGCTAGGATTTTTTCTTGCCGGTCCAGTGTCCGGAAAGAATTTATTTTACCAGACAAATCTGAAACTTACCGGTCACGTTTCAATAACAGTATATGTTACAAATGCAAATATAATGTATACCTAGGTTGATGACAATGGCCTCAAATCAGTTTGACTATTTAAAGAACAATAATGATTAAGCAAAACGAACAGTAACGGTTGAGCAAAACCTCAACATTAGCTGCTAAAATGTAGGCTATTATGAAACATCTGTAACCTGCAACAAGTCCTCTGCTGCCGACTTGAAATCAAACGTGTCCAATGTGTCTTTGCTGTTATTAGGCTGTTTTGCTGTCAAAACACAAATGTGCTGTTTAGGGATAGCCTAAGTCGGCAAGTTTTTAATTGATTGTTTTTTTGTTTTATAAAGTTTACCAGGCAAAAGCCGGTAATTACCAGCTAACGGAAACCCTGGCATGCTTATAAAACTAGTCTTTATTCCTTAATGAGTTCTATGTAATTTTTCGCATTTGTTTCCATTCAACACGTGTGTTTCTCTTTGTGTCATTCTTTCTTTCCGTCTTATGCATTCTGATACACACTCATTTTGACTGTATACAGAGTAATAGTAATGACTTGCTGTGTGTTTGGTATGGGACTGTCCCTCATTATCATTCGATGTCTTATAGTGGCATAACAGAAAGCAGAGGGAATAGCAAATGAGCTGCTCTGTCTCTTTACAGGGGTGACATGGGCACTCTTCTGCCCCTACAGGTAGGGTTGATTTTTATCAGATTCACTGTCCATGTGCTGGGTCTGTTTTTCTCTCTCTCTGTCTCTCTCTCGCGTGTTCACACACACACCCACACACACACACACACACACACACACACACACACACACACACACGCTCAACAACCCCTCCGTTTGGAATAATTGACTCAGCTGCAGTCTTTTCATATAATAACCAGTTTATTTCTCTGAGTGACATTTCACTAGCTCTGATCCAGCATAAAGCTAATTGTTCTAAAGAGAGGGAGAGAGCATTCTGTGTGTGTGTGTGTGTGTGTGTGTGTGTGTGTGTGTGTGTGTGTGTGTGTGTATTTCTAATGATAAGAACGGCAGAGACACACACACACACACACAGTCTCGCTGCAGGCCCGTTAGGGTAGTGGAGGTGACATTTATTTTCACAGTGAGGTCCAGTCTTTCCTGATTCTTCACATTAAGGGAACAGGCTCCTGACCTCACTGGATTTTTATTTTAATACTGTTCATTATTGACAATGTTTTTATTCTCTCTTGTCCCCTTAGTAGAGCACAAATATGACCTGTAATATGGGGAGAACTTGCATTCTCTCCTTCCTATCAGCATAGGATGGGAAGGCTGTCTCTCAATAATAATTCCTCTTGTATCTTACAACTATGTAAATCAGTACATTTTTTGTGTTATAATCAGCAGCTCTGAAACTATTGTTCATGAACTGCTCATAACCTATGACAGTAAAAATCCTAATAAACTGAAATGATTACTCAGATTGGGGGACACATGATTAGGCTGGAATTTCAGTTTTGTCAGAAGATCATTTCATCATAAACCTAAGTGTCCTAGGTTTGAAATTTTGACGAGACTTTGAATAGACTAGGTCGCGTTTTCAAGATACAACATTCAAAATCAGCAACGGTAATTCGTTTTTACTAAGTTTCAGGTATGCACAGGAATACTAAATACGCCACTTCAAAAAGAAAACAATCGAAGCAGAAGACCTATTCAAGTTCATCAATTCAATTACTGTATCAAATCAAGAGGCTTGTTCCTATCAGAGACATAACAATCCCTCTGACAGATCTCTGTGACTCTGCATTTAGCTTGACACATTTTCTCTCTCTCTAAGACCTGTGTTGGTGTTTGAAGTGTAGCACAACACCTGTGCGTGTGGCGGCCGACAGCTGGGAGCGGGGAGGTAGCTAGCGCTCCTGAGCTCGCTCATAGCAGAGTGGGAGGTGAGATCCGGAAGAGCTGGCCTGGCTCACAGCATTATCATCTGCTGTAAACTCACCATGCTGCGTCCATCCGACCAGCGTGACGGCATCCAACCTAAGGAGGTCACTCAAGGCCAATTCTCATGTCTGTAACGTTATTGCAAAGGAAACCAACTGTGGCATAGAGCATGATCATCAACGTGTGAGAGCAAACCGATCATTTTGTCTCTCAGGGGAAAACGTGAGTTAAGCTATATATTCACATTATTTGTGAAATTTAAAGTTTAAAATTTAGGGTTTTTTTTTTTCTAAAGGTTTATTTCACACAAATACAGAATGGAGTATGGATCTCTAACAAAGTTTTTGGAAGACACAGTAAAGGAGATCTCTTTGACCTCGTCTACAGTCAGGAATTCAGCAGTGGAGAATTTTGGGCATGGTCTGTGATAGTTTTGGGGACTTGGTGATGTTTCTCCTCCTACCATTTCTCTTGTCCTCTGTGCTCCTTTACTTTCAAACTCGCCAAATCTTTCAGGGGCTGTAGAAGTCTGCTCAGCAGATGGGTGCCTTGCTTTAACATCTCACTTGAGAGATGTGGGGGGGGAGAAGAAACAGTACAGTCTGTGAGCCACAATGCAGTATTGGCGTTTGCAGCAAAATGGAGGAGGGAATCAATGTGAGGGCACGACCCAGATTCCTAACAATCCCACTGTATCCTCCACATCTCTCTGCCCAGCCCTTCAAAGCAGACCCATGTTTTATTTATCTGATGGATGGAGAGAAAAAGATGGGAAAAAAAGGCAGGACCCCAACCCACAGAGAACTCCTTCTGTTTCCTGAAAAAAAAAAGTCAGTAGTTATCAAGAGCGAGGGGGAGGGCCAGTTGGGACTTTCATATGTCGTTGGAAAAGAACTACAAATCCCAACAGGCTCGGCGGTGGAAGCAGACCAGCTGTCCGCGGTTTGTAGATCAGATTCCATCGCTTGATTACGAAATCAGGGAAAATAATGAGGACTGGAGTGCATGCTTGAGTGTGTGTGTGTGTGTGTGTGTGTGTGTGTGTGTGCACGCGTGCGTGTGTGTGTGTATTTGTGTATCTCCTTTGTTCTCTTCCTTACGACTTAAGTTTTTTCTCTTCTAGTGCCTCCGAGCTGTGGTCTATGTGTGCCAATGTTTGGTGCTCTGCAACATTTGTTCTCTGAGACAGAAAATAAGACTCATGCCCTGCCCCGCTAAAGCTGTTCTCCAACTCCCGCCTTTTGTTTTATTTAATTTTGAGCTCGGCCCTACACGCCTCCCATACCAACTGTCATCATCAAAATTGCACAAGTCCAAAGCAATTAAGTCACTCTCTGGAAGCTTGTTGACTTTAGAGAAGTCATTCTGTTCTGATCAACAGCACCATGCTCAAGTTGTACACTAGCCTGTGTTATGCTGATGCCTTCTGCAGAATGTTTTCTTTAGTTTGTGAACTGATCATCTAGCTTATGACTGCTTAAAGTAGTTTAGAGTTAGAGTGAAAAAGGCACTGTTTGGTGAAAACTCAAACCCAAGGTTAAGAAATACTGGCATGGACTGTAAACAGTAAAAGTGTAATGGCTATCAGTTGTCTGTTGCATGTATTTCACGCTAAGCAGTGTAGTTACTTTTTTTCTGTTTTTAAATCTTTATGTCTTATTATAACTGAGGGAGGTTTATCAGGATTGTTATCAAATGTTATTTATTCACTGAACAGATTATGAATACAGTGCCACACAGTGCCTCTCTGAAATTAATTGGAGTCCTTTCACTTTCATAGTGTAGTTGTTTGACCACTTATATTTAAGAGTATTTTTAAGACATTATCAAACCCCATTAATAAAAACAGACTACTCCAAGAGTAAAAAAAAAGAGAAAAACAAAATAAGAAAGAAAAAAAAAATGTCAACAAACATGGCAGGAGGCAGGTTTTCCTCCTGCAATTTTTATAGGGTGGCTCCATGTTTTTTTTTTTTTTCCCCAAATACATCTGTCGCTCAGATCAAGAATGAATTTCCATTGGAAGACAAACATCTGCCAGGCCAGATACAAAGAGATAGAAAGAAACAGAGGCCTAATCAAACACATGAGGCGAAAGGTTGCCATGGTAGAGGTGAATGTACCGGATGTCTGTGTATAAGATATAAGGACAGTGTGGTTGAAGTACATATGCATGTATGGATGAAATCTCTTCTCTTAATCATCTTAATCTCTTTTTCCTCTCTTAATCAGTATTTTCTGTTCTGTGATTCTCTAATGAAGAGAACCACAGAAAGCAGGTCTTTCAGTTCGTCATCCATTAGTTGACAGAAGGCGTTGCCAAGTAACTGGTTTTATTGTCAGTTACTGGTTTTCTTAAAGTTACGTTTATGCATTCATGGCTCAAGACAAGAACAACAACAAAGATAAACATCAACGGCAAAAATGAATGGTTGGCATCAGTGCATCTATTTCTTTTGTTTATCTAAATGAAAATGTAATTTCATTTGCATGAAAATTCTGAACTGTCTGTGAATTGTGAAAACTGACAACTGTAAACTTTCTTTGATGAAGCTGTTTCCTCAAAAAGACATTCTCTGTTTACAGGGAATACAGTTATACCATTTATTAAACAATGAAAATGCAGGGTTATTAATGATGCAAGTTGCTTGTAAATACAATGAAAGGTTTGCACGTTTTTTTGATGCTGAAATGCTCATACAGATATAGCCTCTCATAGGGTATAGTGCTATAGAGCCAGTGTCAAATGCCCATAATATGGATGTGATTCACTATGTCACAGCTCCCCCTTCAGATAATCTGTGTATAATGATTCCTTCTGCTTTTATTCACTGATTTCACTCTTTGCTCCAATTTTTCATGGAAATCTTAAAACACATTAAAATGAGCATTAAAACATGAGCAGTAAACACAAAAAACCAAGCGTATTGTACCCGGCAAAAGAAAAAAAAGTGGAAAAAGCTGACAACATTAATATGGAATCCCTCAAAAAAAAAAAAAAAAAGAAAAGAAAAGAAACAGAAGAGTGCAACCTGGCATTGGCTCAAATTTCACACCTGCACCTTTACAAAACGAGCTCTCCGGTGTGTATCCCTGGCTTTCTCCAACTCTTCCTTTATCATTCCTATTCAGCAGAATCCTTCTCCTGCCTAGGCTGTGGCTTCAGGCGACGTTCTCAGCCTCTCGTTTTTTTTGTTTTTTCTTTTTTCCTTTTGCTCGGCAACGGTGGATGTGTGTTAATTGTGCCCACCCTTGGGGAAAGTGAACAAAGAGGTGGACCTATTTGAGAACACCGTGCCAAGTTGTGGGGATGACACAGCGTGGAGCGTGGAGACACCTGGCCTGCCTGCCTGAAGGGCAAGCGGAAGACTTCTCTCTATTTTTTCTCCCCTTTCGCTCAGAGAAAACAGCTGCTGATCAGCATCGCACAAGTGTGCTACCATACCGGCCCAACTTACACCATCAATCAACATACTACTCCTGGGAGAAGGAGAGACAGAGAGAAAGAGAAAGAGACAGGCCCAGCGAGCAATGGAAAAGATGTTACACTGAACTAGACAAACTCATGTCTTCCACGCTCTTATTATGTAAAGAAAGCTGGTAAAAGTCACACTAAAAAGTGACTTAATCTTACTCAGTGATGAATGTTTTAAAGAATTTTCACAGATTTTTGGGGATGATACACAGACTGAATAGGACAGGGCTTTGACTGGATGTCTTGGAGGAACAGAAGAAGAATAAAAAAACTAGAGAGGAGTTGGAAAGCTCTGTGGCTGGTTGTCATGGCTTTCCTTCACCTGAATGGCAGCAGGTGTGGCTGAGTCAAAGTGAGTCATGTTTAGGTGGGGACAGTAAGCCCAGGGCTTACATGTATCTGGTGTCTGACTAACATCAGCTCTCTTCAATTGAAACAGTTGTATTTACTTGGATTGTTAGAGATAAACAAAAATACATTTGCACAACCTGTACAGAGAAATGGTCATTTGACCAAATGCATTGGAACATACACTGCACGATATTCCGGCAAGGAAAACAACAACAGATACTCACGCTAAATATTTTATTGTTATGCTAACCTTCAGTCTCACACATATGTGAAGTTACTCCAACTAACAGCATTCTCATTTTAAAAAAAAAAGAAAAGAAAAAACAATAAACACACTACACACAATACCAGTCAGCTACCAACTATCTGCAAATAAAGGTGACACACTGAGTAACAACTCCTACTCCAACACAAGACACACAGTGTTGTCCTTTTTACCTAAAACCACATGTACACGCTGCAAACAATATCGCCTTTAAGCTTAAATCGCTCACTAAATTGTACTCATGTTTATAGCTATTGTGTAGCTTGTGTTCTAGTTCTCTCTTTTGCTCTGTGATCATAGAGACATCCACCACAGACCTCTTTCAACCAAACAAGTGTGTGAAAGACAGCATGCATTAAAAGTCAAGACTCTTCTGTTCATGGCTGAGACATTGAATAATGGAAAGTTGCTCGTGTAGTGTTTGTGGGTAGAATCAGTGACATACGGACACACACATACACACACACACACACACAGACAGAACTTGGTCAGCACAGATGAGTTGTGGGAAAACAAGCAGCTGCAGTAGGAAGAATGGAGCATAAGGTTCGACCGCTTGCCAAATTTCATCATCTATTATGGATTGCCTGAGAAGCACACTCCACTGCAACTAAGGGCACATCCCTGAATCACATGCAATCACAAATCTCCAACATCAGCCCCAGCTTTAAGACACTGAACATAAACAGCTTTATGTGAAATATAATTTTAATGTTTTAGCTTTAGCACTGTGAAAAAAGAAAACATACTATATGTGCCAAATTATATGAATTAGATTAGTTTAAATCAGTGCCAGTCTAAATCAGGTGGAATAAACATAATGAAACAGGCACTTGCGGTTTATGGCTTTACCAACTTGGAGATAAATAAAATTGAAATGGGACAGAAGGATCATTTCACCCCATCCAGTTTGTACTGAAAGCTGTGAAATCCTCGTCTTTCAAAGCCCTACTATGAACATCAAATGATTACCTTCATGGAATCATTATGAAAGACTTAGGGCTTATCTCCTTCAGTCAAGTACGTTTGCCTGTTTTTATGAAACCCAGATGGATAATATTAATTTTAGAAAACAGAAAAACAAAGATTCATTTTCTGTTGTATGTGAGCTGTAAGTCTACCAGCAAGTGGCTGTGTTGGCTAACTTCTATAGCACTGAGCTGTATGCTGTTGTGGGTTTCTTGTCAGAGGGAACATTTTGGCAGGCACCATTGCCACACAGCAGTCAATTGCCTTGTAAATTACTGGGCCAGGGTAATAAAAACTGATTTGTATATCACCAGGAATGGAGAGTGTGTCTGTCTTGTAAATTTAATTAAACAGCAGGTGCAAAATCAGGTCATATGGCTTTGATGTTCCCCATGTGAGAATGACAACCAGACAAAGATTCTAATATCGGCAGGATTTACATATTTTTGCATGGGGTGGGCCTTGTTCGAAGGGAGCTGCTATCACCTTGTAGCACATTCAGTTTTTTTTCTCCCCAAATCAAACAAGATTCAAATGAGCTGTCACCTTCAATTTTAATAGATCGGCACAAACACACACAGACAGACAAAAAAACACTTATGCTCTTCAGAAACAGCCTCTGCTCGGTTAATGTTGCATAAATGAACCTATTACAAACAGCTCACTCACACTGAGACTCTCGAGTTCCCCAAGGGCTGCCTTACAACTTCAATAACGACAATCTATTCATGAGATAAAAGCCAAAAAAATTACAAAAACAATAGCAGTACAAATTTATGAACTCAAAGGAGCCCAAGATTCAATGTTTTCATCTACTTGTATTATTTAATGGAATTCCTCTGAGGCACGGGGTTCAATGGAGCTCGAAATCATGCTCTTATTGGGTGAGCTGACCTGTGACATCACTTCTGTCTCTGCACCATAGAGCTCCTTGATTTGATTACATTTGCAAATGTGTCATAAGCTGACCCAATGGTAACAACCATCTTGTTTTTTCCCCCCTTTATTCTTTCCTTCTCTTTACTCTTTCTTTTTTGGAAGGAGGTGGTTGATAATTACCACCTAGGATGTTACCATCTGTGATGCCTTTTCACGGTCTGTTAACTTGCCTCTCAAGAAGTTTAGGGGGTGACAGGGGCCACACGTGTGTTATTAAAAAAACAAAACAAAGAAAAAAGTGCACATACAAGCATCAGTAAATCCGCTGCTAAATAGAACAGGTTATGGCTTGAAGGTGTTTTAAGGCATAAAAAAGACAAATCTCCAAGGGAAAGAACCCATAAACAAGTAAATAATCTTGTTGCCGTGGTATGGATACTAATTTTAAAGTTGGTGTTACTATGTTTGCTAAAAGTAACACCTTTGGACCTGAGCAAACTGTCATTCCAAGGTCACTGTGACCTTTCCCACCTTCTATGCATTTAAGTACATTTTCTACAGAACACAGTGGATTTTTTCAAAAGTCTGTCAAATGCTATGAGATCAGGTGAGACTTGGTGGTCGGCATAGCAAGCGAAATCCTGCTATTGTATCTGGTCTTCTGGGACACCCGTGCTTTTGCTCAGGGTGTTATCAGCACGCTGCCGGCGATCCGCTGTCCTGACAGTTTGTTTGTTGAAGCTTTGGTGTAAAAACTCACCGAGTCGAGCTGCGTGAGTTTTTGATGAGAAATGCCAAGGAAAATTTGCAGACAGTGCTGGAGAGGGAGAGGAGGATACAGGTGCATGGCTGGAAGCGGTAAAAGGTTGAATGCCCAAGGGAGAGCCAAGCGTTGTTAAAGATCTCTTCTGATTATTTGAGCATATTCTCAGAGAAAGAACAAAACAGCAAAAACAGATGCACAATACAGAAAGGATTGTGAAAACACCATAGACAGCAGCCTGTTCTAGTACTTGCATGTAATACAAAATCACTTTTTGTTTCCTGGACCCAGAGCTAACCTCAAAAATATCCCACAGTGCCATGTTGTCACCAAAATGTTACCTAATCTTGGTTTGGTGAAATACAATACAACTACAAATAGACAAACTGAAATGTTATAAAAGCAACACTATCGGTGTAGTAACTCTTAAACACTTCATCGACTAAGCGTATCTTTTTTTGTATGGCAAACCAAAGCATAAGCGGACTGGTATACAGGTACACTGCAGGCACATCTTCTAATTTTAGAAGACATTCCTGCAGCAAACCGGTTCACATGTACCCAAAAGCACTATTTAAAGAGCCACTCTGTCCTTTGGACTAAAGTATAATATTTAAAGTTATCATTGTCACTGTTACATATTGGGACAGATTCCATTATTTTTTTTGTCTTACTTTCATATTTCAGTGAAACATCAGTGGCGCCAACAATAAAGAGAGAAAGAAAGAAAGAAAGAAAGAAAGAAAGAAAGAAAGAAAGAAAGAAAGAAAGAAAGAAAGAAAATTACTGCCTTCAAAACAACATTAATGAGGTTAATGGCGGTTAGTTACATAAAGAAGCACTTGCAAGACTGCTCACAATGAACCGATAATTTTTTTCGATATTAGACAAGTTCCTTCTCCAACATTTATCACAAACAAGGTCTTCAGTCTCATTACAACTTTGTGCTGCAATAGAATCAGACACTTCCTCCCCTCTAGCAAATGGGAAAAAAAAGGATCCAACAACAACCGAGGTGTGACACACAGCTGGATATGCTCAGGTGAAGAGTGTTAGGCAGCTGCAGTGTGAGAGCAGAAGGCGTGTTTGAAGTTAACGAACCAAAACGTTGTGTGTCACAGACAGACATTAAGACAAGACAGTTCTCACTATTAAGAAGTTTTAATTGGGTATGGCGATATAGGACTAATTTAGCATTAATTGTTAGAAAAGGCTGCTAACCTGGTATATTAGTCAGTTCTTCAGGCTGTCAGTGCACTGATTTAGACCTGAGATAACAGAAAGCTTCTGAAGACACGTAATGGCGGTCCAACCTTTCTTTGACCTGTGTAATGTTATCTGTGAGTGTAAGTACTGTATTAACTTTGAACAGTGATGTTTTGGCAAACTGTGGCAAGGGGTAAGTGTATGGTTCTCATCCATTGGTTCAGGGCTGATGCACCCAATCTTTACATGACAGGCTGATCATTACTGCCAGTACAACGCAACACAGTGATGCAGTAACACACAGTAACAGTGAGAACTGAGATCCATAGCTGTGCACTTAGGTCACCTGAGGCTGAAGAACTTGATGTGTTTGTGTTTCAGTGGGGGCCTTAGTCTAGCAGGACTCCCCATCATACCTGTGTCTGTGTTATTAACCTTCCGCCCCCGTAGAGACGACCCAGCTGCAGCCTGGCTTCTCTCCATTCACTTCGCAGATGATGGAGGGAAAAGAATCACAGCCGTCATTCTCACACTTACCTTACACCTGGCTTCTATGGCCATTTCAAAGTCAATGGCATACCTTCGGTGCCCTCTTCTGGGTAACTGGTGTGTTGCAAACTGCACTAAAACCTGGAAAAAACGCTTTTTTAAATTTAAATTTAAATTCATATATGTCCTAAAGGCTTTGAAACCACAGAGTGTGGATGGAATGGAATAGCACAGATATAGAATGTACAGTCAGGGAGTGAAGCAACAATGCAGCGAGAGCTTTACTCTACAATCAGAGATCTGAGCATAAATCACTTCTAACTATCCTAAAAACATGTGCGTGGAATTTTAAATACTCAAATTTATGAACTATACCAAGATGATTACTTGTCATTTTTGGTTCTAAAACACAAAGTAGAAATCATGGTACATTAAATAATTCACATGCAAAAATTCTGGAATCAATTTGCATGCGGTTAACCCCACTGACTTGATTAATTTAGGATGTGAGCTAGAGAGATATTTTGGGAATTAACAGATAACAATGATAATATGCAGACAGCTCTTTCAGGAGAAATATATTATTTGCCATTAACTGACAGAGCTCTTGATTCTGTCATCCACTATAGGCAGAGCTGCAGTCAAGACAACCTTTGTCAAGTCCAAGACAAGTCCGACACCAGGACGCAGCCAACGCACGGGCCTGACAGGCCTAGGCCCACATGAAATGCATAGGTCCCCCAAATTAGGATGGAATTATTTAATACTTAAAAATAATATGTTATTGTTTGTTAAACTGTTTCACAATACTGTATAACTAAACTATCATCACAAACACTCCTCAAATAAAGAAAACGTGTTCTACTTTTTTTGTATAATATTTGATGGGTTTGACTTACATCTGCACTAGCCAATTAACAAGTTTGGTTTTGACTATATAGTTACAGCGATGTAAACTTTCAACAGAAGATAGCAGCTGGTTTTCCGCCCTACATATTCGCATATTTTAAGCGCATTCATGAAAATTCGGCCAAGGAAATGTCTCTGCGCGTTTCCATCAGCTGTTTATGCAGATTAAAAATGTACACTCTCCTCTTCGCGGGAGTGGTTATGAACAGCTGTGGGTTTAACTTGTCTAAGGCAACTTTAACGAAAACACGTTATAAAATCGCAACAAACCCCTTTTTGATGCGACTAATGCACGGGCATGTGTTTTCCGCTAATTCTCATTAGAGTGTGCTTGATGAATAAAAATGCGGTAGTATTTTGTGGTTTACTACATATTCCGTTTCAATACTCACGAACAACGGAAGATCGGACTGGCTTGGTTATTGAGAAGGCTACAGTTGCGATACGGGGTGTCTGACCTGTCATTAAGTTCAGCAGTAGGTTATAAAGAATGTGTAGGCTAGTGATGGACCGTGAGTTAAAGTCCAGCCCGCCCACTTTTGCCGAGATAGATTTCTGTCAAGCCACCGGACAGAATCAAGACCAAGACAGAAAGAAAAGAATCCTCTTCGAGACCACTTACTTACCTGATTATAATTTTTATGTTGTGTCTCTAGCATATCTTCTATGAAAATTCTGAGCATGGATGCATCGCATGCAGAGCTCGCGGAGATGAGTTTTGGCAGCCATACAATTGGTCACCAGGCGGCCAATGTCAGTGCCCGTTCTAGATGGATTTTGAATTAATTAAACCCATGCCCGTTTTCTGAACAAACTCGCTTAATCAATGATTTTGTTTTGAAGGAGGAGTTACTTGACAAAAGAAAAAAAAACTTTTTTTTTTTGAAGCAGCAGGACTCGGTCGAGACCAACTAGAATGTTTGGCGCGACCAATGGCCAAGACCGAGACAAGTCCGAGTGCAAATACCAACGAGTCCAAGACAATAGAAAAAACGTCTCGAGACCGGACTCGAGTACTACAGCCCTGCTATAAAGCAGAAGTGACAAAAAATAAGCCTTTTCATCAATGGCTAACCAAGTTCACCTGACTTACAACATATTAAAGTCATTTAAGAGACACAAAGATTTGACAACTTCTTACTAGCAAAGTATTTAGGAACAAAGTAATTAGCTTGAGTGAAGAGAGAGGAGATGACGCATGAATGTGAGACGTGACTTGCTGTGAAACTAGGTGAGGTGCATCTGATTTGTGAAGCACAGTGTGACATGCGGATGCTTAAATAAGAAATTTAAAGATAACAACTGTTCAGGTTAAACATTTTTATCTAGAAACTGGGTCCCTATTCATTTGAATCCAAGCATTGAGAGAACCAAGGGGCATCACAAGTGGTTATTGCTTTTACATTATAAATCATTACCCTGTGAACTCAGCAACATTATTTACTATTGGTAACATTATTTGCACATGCAAACTCCGATATGCCGAAAGACTAGAATATCAGCCCTCTGCAGCTGCACTTAGAAAAGCACCTCTGAGAGGCCATTCAGTATATACAGACAGTAGATGGTAATTAGATTGTTTTGGGAATATCTAGAAAATGTGTACTGCATAATCAAGAACCCCCAGGAGATACAACGGACCTCATGTAATAATTGGCTTTGGCAACAACACCCAGAAACATTAACTTGAACCACATTTAAAGACCTGAGCTCTATCCTAAATATTTAGAGCTGAAGAGTGTATAGTTATGTAAACCTGCACACTGAAGTTTTCATGGCAATATTCAATGAATATATGAGAACATGTATATATAGATTATTAATACAAAATCTTTATCAACATCAGTAGTGAATATTTTTGCTGTGGCTGTCAGATGGGATGGATTACTTAGCTGGGATGACCCCAGAGGCTGAGACAACCTTAATGAGGCCCTGACCGGAGGATGTGAGGCCACCTTGGCACCTGCAGAAATCAGCACACAGGTGTACAGGGCATACTCCGGCATTTACCACTTGGCACATTTCTTTCCTTCTGCCTAAGCTTTCATCCTCCATACATCCAGCCGTCCCCATGGCACCCACACACACAGGGCACGGTGATTGGCTAAATAAGAGTACGGTTCATTTTCAGGGTTGTGTCGGATATTCCAGTTCAACATCATCCGGAATAAAGATGTTAAAAAAAGAAGGAAAAAAAAAAGAAGGGCATTTGGAAAAGCTTGACAGAGATCTGGCAGGCAAGTGTTTTTGATTAAGCAGTTTAAAACACAGGGGATAGAGAACTTGTCTAGAAATGACAGTACCAGATTTTAACACCAGATGTCAAACTTGGGCAAGAGCGCCAGTGCATGATTTCAGTATTGGGGACATAACATTCTAGGATGCATATTAAATGATGCATTTGGTGACAGTTTACACATATGACACGCAACTCACATCACCATTTGTAACTTTTAATGTCACAGTGTTGGGTGGCACACTCGACAAATGTAGATACTTTTCTTTGCAAATGGGAAAATATAATTGTGTATTTGAGCAAGACGTCCACATGCCAGTTTACAAGGTTACCACTGTACAAGTAAGATTGAGTTGAAATATACAGAAATTACAAACATAATGACATATGTCTAACTCATTATTACCGTTTCAAAAACAAACATTTCACTGAGAAAGGCCATCTAAAAAGGTAAAAGGCAAAAATTAGTTTCAGGATTGACAGTGTGGCATCACTAAACTCATTAGAAATGACATGGCAATATGTGGTCGTCAAGCATTTGTGCAAGTCGTTTTGGACAAGGCAAGGCTGGAGGGCAAACATCCAGTACACACACCGAGACAAACAGAAACAAAAACCACCATAAGAGGCATGCACTTAAAGAAGACTTCTGGAATTTAGAGTACAACACAAAACAAAGCTTGCTTATAATGAATAAAAACAGAAAGTGATTTGGGGAAAGTTTGAATCCTTATGTTTCTCAACTATGTGCAATAGATTAATAAACTGGTGAACATTTGAAACTAAATCTTCAAACTAAATTTAAAGGCCAAAACTTGTGACAAACTGTCAAAGACATAGTTTGGTAACATAATTCATAGTGCCAAGATTTCCTATGGAGCAAACTCTTAGGACTGTAGCATTAAATTGTCATTAAATAAAAAAAAACAACAAAAAAACAACAACAAAAGATATATGCAAGGTAACAAAAAACACATACTTTTACACGTGAACAATAAAACAATGGTATGCCTACGATTACTGTAATATATAAGTGTGTGTGTGTGTGTGTGTGTGTGAATCACTTGTGTGTTTAACTTAATGCTCAGAAAAGGAGGATTTAAACTGTCATACAAGTAATGTAAATGGGCATTTTATCAAAGCATTTTTCTTCAGTATCATCTTAGAAATCTTGGCACGATTGTCACACATAGGTTTACATGAACTTTAAATGCAACTTGACATACAGAGTGTTGAAATACTTGAGAGAGACAAAAAAAGAGGCTTAATTTAAGAGGATTAAAACGCCTGAGGTGAAACAAAAAGCTAGGTTAGAGGCTACAAGTGAAGGTACTCCATATGTAAGCCTGAAGCCCCGTGTGTCACAGCTGATGGCTTCTCACGGATGGAGGTATGACTGGTCAAATAGACCTAGTGGAGTAGTACCTAGCAGGCCAAACTCTCGCCCTTAAAATCACTGCTACATGCTATGATGAGACAAGAATAAACACTGAATGTGTTGAGTTTCAAAAAGCTTAAAGAAAAAAGGTCTTGAAATGAGACTCAGTTGTGTATTGTGTCAAAAAAATAATATGGCACATTTTCAAAAAACAAACAAAACCCCCCAAAAAACAACAAAACAAAACAAAAAAAACAAAAACCAAACAACAACAAGAACAACAATAAAAAACAAACATATGAACATATATACAACATATTTATAATTATGACTCTATAGTGTGAAAACAAATGCTGATTCTGGATTATGACGTTCAGAGAACCACAAATCAGGCTACCTATTTCCAAAAGATATTGACATTGGACAGACGGCATACCCTGATGTTCTTAATGTGGCCCTCCTGATTTTGACCACTCTGCGTTTTATGATATGATGGCACAAAAGCTTTTGATACAACACTCTGTCTTGTTTTTTTGTTTTTTTTTTAACACACAGTAAGACTGCACAAGCCACACATTTTCAACATTGGGTGTATTTTGAATTGTACAA
This sequence comes from Chanos chanos, assembly GCF_902362185.1. NCBI lineage: Eukaryota > Metazoa > Chordata > Actinopteri > Gonorynchiformes > Chanidae > Chanos > Chanos chanos. Next base: position 17,069,441 of record NC_044504.1, read on the forward strand.
ACTTGCATAGATATAGTGCTAATATTAAATACGTTCGTGCTGAACAGTCGTGAAATTAGTCGGAGGTTCAGATCTCTGCCAGACGTGCAGTTTCTGGGTTTTCTTTTGGTGGAAATTTCCTGTCTCAGTTTCCTATGTTAAAATGCTACTCTATCACCATATGCAAGTTTGCAACTGTTTGACGCAGAATATACAGGATTATTAGAGAGCACGATATTTTGGATATACATGGAAACAAAAATCTAGTCTCTCATCACAAAGATATAGTGACAAATACGTCTGCATCAAGACAATGCCTCATGGTGCACAACAGAATTTGCAAAGAATTTTCTAGAACGCCATTTGAATAAATTTGTTTTTGTTCTTCTGTGGGAACTTAAGTGACAAAAATCTGAAACTGCTTTTAAAATGAAGTCCAGAGCTTACCTGGCTAAGCACTGCAACAGATAAGGACTGCTGCTGATGCAAGATGAAGTTATATCATAAAGCTACGAACATTCTCCTTTAATTGGTTCTAAAGGGTTGGCGGGTGGGGATGACATTTGGCTATTTAATACACACAAAGGATTCAGTGGTTTGGATTCAAATTAATGCTTTCCAGAGAAAGCCCTGTGCAATTCAATTCAAGGGAGAGAGACAGAGAGAGAGAGAGAGAGAGAGAGACTGAACTTCCGACACATTAAAGAGATAGAGAAACCATGCTGTACATTAGAGCTAATCAAACATCTCTGTTCACGTCCCAGATCAGAAAGTGTCAAAGAAGCCCATTATCTGTGCAACAAGTGAGCACAAAGAATGAGTCTGTGTGTGACTCAAGTGCTCTTGTCCACACACAGAGCTACATACAAAGTGTGATAACCCTGGCTTGAAAAGAGCCCAGAGCTGATGACAACAAAAGAGTCTTTCGAAGAGCGGCTCCCAATGCAAAATGTCCACTTAAAAAAAAAAAAAAAAAAGAAAGAAAAAGAAAAGAAAAGCAACATCCTCTGGAATCCCTCTGATTACAGGGAGAGGTTGCCTCTATTTCCACTGCCAGCTCTCAATAGACAACTAGAAACCACGCCTCCACACAAAACAAACAGCAGGGTAAGCCAATCAGAGCTCCCTGCCCGTATGCCTGCTCCTCCCCTGAGAGAACGCATGGCGAGATGGAGCTGAGTACGGCTGAAAACGCGCTGACTCGTCACCGATGAAGAGCTCAAAGCCAGAGAGAGGAAAAAGAAAACGATGAGGAGAGAGTGGCCTGGGTGGCCGGTGTGAAGTGACGCTCTTCTCAGGGGTCCGTTAGGTGGGCAGCGGATCATCGTCCCCTTTACTGCACTTACACTTACAGCACAGGATGAAGGGGGTGGCCAGCAATACAAAAGGAGATGCTACCAGTAGGAGTAGGCCAAAACCGGCAAATATCCCCACCACCTGGAAAGGAGGAGGAAGAGAGTGAGAGGGTGTGTGTGAGAGAGAGAGAGAGAGAGAGAGTCAGTGTTTGTTTGCTTTTTACACAGATATGTCAAGCCTCTGTACTAACTACATTTTTTCTGTGTATATTCCTGTCCCACAAGAACCTTAGTGTTCATATTATGTTTGTCTGTGTTTGCCAAGGTATGTCATATGAATATATTTTGTATTCAACTATTGTTCACTACAACAACAACAACTCAACGACAATATAAAACGTACATTTTGATATATAGTTGCTCAAACAATGACTAACGATGTGCCATCCGTAAGGGTGAACGGAAAAGAGAGGGAAGCATACCCATATTAAGATAAGGTTATAAGTTTATATTGGTGTTGTACAAGTGGTTAGTACATGCTCCTCCACAAGGTGGCAGCACACACTTTAAAGATTTTTCACAGGTTAAGAATTTAAAGAATGCAGTCAGTGCTATGTGGAGACTTGGCCAGCTGTGAGAGTTAAAGGGAGCTTTAGCATTAAAAAGTTATTTAAAAGGTAAGGATATTCATATGGTAAGTGTCTAACTTGTTCAGGAATGTGAATTGGACTAATCCAGCTTTTCAAGAGAGGGAATGGTAAAACCTCTACTTCATAACCACTCCTGACATAGCAAGGATGGGACACAAGATTAAGTGTGGTTGGGTATGAGAACAAAGGTGACCTTGTTCTCTCCCTCTCTCTTGCTCCCTCCTCTCTCTCTCAGCTGGCTCCTCTGAAAACTCGAAAAAAAAAAAAAAAAGTGGAATGAGATATGAGGGTAGAGAGGGAGAGTGGGAAGAACATTCTGGAATTGAAGGCCGTCTGGGGCTCAGTGCCAGGACCTTTCTTAAGTCAGGTAGGAGAGGTCTAAACATTCCTTAGTTTAAGTGTTCGTAAGAGGAGGTCTCGTGTTCCGTCGGCCCGACTGAAGCTTAAGTATCGGCAGCGTGCAGAGGGCGGCCAAGCCTCCGTGCTCCATCGCTCCTCCAGTGAGTCACTCTCCACCCACTGAGCAACAGATGTCTGTGTGTCCATACACCACGCTCTAGCCCAAACACCACCGACAGAGAGGCAAGAAAACTGATTTTGCTCTTGCTTAAAAATATTCACACCCAAATGTGGAAGCGTATGTGTTAGAGCATCTGACGTAAAAAATAATGGCGTGTAAAGAGCAGAGGGAGAGAACATAAATACAGGCTGTACTAGGATGGGAAACAATAGCGACTGAGAGCAGGTGTAAGACTAGTGAAGAAGGGTTGGGTAAGAGAGACTGAGAGTAGGTGTAGGACTAGTGAAGAAGGGTTGGGTAAGACAGACTGAGAGCAGGTGCAGGACTAGTGAAGAAGGGTTGGGTAAGAGAGACTGAGAGTAGGTGTTGGACTAGTGAAGAAGGGTTGGGTAAGAGAGACTGAGAGCAGGTGTAGGACTAGTGAAGAAGGGTTGGGTAAGAGAGACTGAGAGTAGGTGTAGGACTAGTGAAGAAGGGTTGGGTAAGACAGACTGAGAATAGGTGTAGGACTAGTGAAGAAGGGTTGGGTAAGAGAGACTGAGAGTAGGTGTAGGACTAGTGAAGAAGGGTTGGGTAAGAGAGACTGAGAGTAGGTGTAGGACTAGTGAAGAAGGGTTGGGTAAGACAGACTGAGAGCAGGTGCAGGACTAGTGAAGAAGGGTTGGGTAAGAGAGACTGAGAGTAGGTGTAGGACTAGTGAAGAAGGGTTGGGTAAGAGAGACTGAGAGCAGGTGTAGGACTAGTGAAGAAGGGTTGGGTAAGAGAGACTGAGAGTAGGTGTAGGACTAGTGAAGAAGGGTTGGGTAAGACAGACTGAGAATAGGTGTAGGACTAGTGAAGAAGGGTTGGGTAAGAGAGACTGAGAGTAGGTGTAGGACTAGTGAAGAAGGGTTGGGTAAGACAGACTGAGAATAGGTGTAGGACTAGTGAAGAAGGGTTGGGTAAGAGAGACTGAGAGCAGGTGTAGGACTAGTGAAGAAGGGTTGGGTAAGAGAGACTGACAGTAGGTGTAGGACTAGTGAAGAAGGGTTGGGTAAGAGAGACTGAGAGCAGGTGTAGGACTAGTGAAGAAGGGTTGGGTAAGAGAGACTGAGAGTAGGTGCAGGGCTAGTGAAGAAGGGTTGGGTAAGAGAGACTGAGAGTAGGTGTAGGACTAGTGAAGAAGGGTTGACTGAGAGTAGGTGCAGGACTAGTGAAGAAGGGTTGGGTAAGAGAGACTGAGAGTAGGTGTAGGGCTAGTGAAGAAGGGTTGGGTAAGAGAGACTGAGAATAGGTGTAGGACTAGTGAAGAAGGGTTGGGTAAGAGAGACTGAGAGTAGGTGTAGGACTAGTGAAGAAGGGTTGGGTAAGAGAGACTGAGAGCAGGTGTAGGACTAGTGAAGAAGGGTTGGGTAAGAGAGACTGAGAGCAGGTGCAGGGCTAGTGAAGAAGGGTTGGGTAAGAGAGACTGAGAGCAGGTGCAGGGCTAGTGAAGAAGGGTTGGGTAAGAGAGACTGAGAGCAGGTGCAGGGCTAGTGAAGAAGGGTTGGGTAAGAGAGACTGAGAGTAGGTGTAGGACTAGTGAAGAAGGGTTGGGTAAGAGAGACTGAGAGCAGGTGCAGGGCTAGTGAAGAAGGGTTGGGTAAGAGAGACTGAGAGTAGGTGTAGGACTAGTGAAGAAGGGTTGGGTAAGACAGACTGAGAGCAGGTGCAGGGCTAGTGAAGAAGGGTTGGGTAAGAGAGACTGAGAGTAGGTGTAGGACTAGTGAAGAAGGGTTGGGTAAGAGAGACTGAGAGCAGGTGCAGGGCTAGTGAAGAAGGGTTGGGTAAGAGAGACTGAGAGTAGGTGTAGGACTAGTGAAGAAGGGTTGGGTAAGAGAGACTGAGAGCAGGTGCAGGGCGAGTGAAGAAGGGTTGGGTAAGAGAGACTGAGAGTAGGTGTAGGACTAGTGAAGAAGGGTTGGGTAAGAGAGACTGAGAGCAGGTGCAGGGCGAGTGAAGAAGGGTTGGGTAAGAGAGACTGAGAATAGGTGCAGGGCTAGTGAAGAAGGGTTGGGTAAGAGAGACTGAGAGCAGGTGCAGGGCGAGTGAAGAAGGGTTGGGTAAGAGAGACTGAGAGCAGGTGCAGGGCGAGTGAAGAAGGGTTGGGTAAGAGAGACTGAGAGCAGGTGCAGGGCGAGTGAAGAAGGGTTGGGTAAGAGAGACTGAGAGCAGGTGCAGGGCGAGTGAAGAAGGGTTGGGTAAGAGAGACTGAGAGTAGGTGTAGGACTAGTGAAGAAGGGTTGGGTAAGAGAGACTGAGAGCAGGTGCAGGGCTAGTGAAGAAGGGTTGGGTAAGAGAGACTGAGAGTAGGTGTAGGACTAGTGAAGAAGGGTTGGGTAAGAGAGACTGAGAGCAGGTGCAGGGCGAGTGAAGAAGGGTTGGGTAAGAGAGACTGAGAGTAGGTGTAGGACTAGTGAAGAAGGGTTGGGTAAGAGAGACTGAGAGCAGGTGCAGGGCGAGTGAAGAAGGGTTGGGTAAGAGAGACTGAGAATAGGTGCAGGGCTAGTGAAGAAGGGTTGGGTAAGAGAGACTGAGAGCAGGTGCAGGGCGAGTGAAGAAGGGTTGGGTAAGAGAGACTGAGAGCAGGTGCAGGGCGAGTGAAGAAGGGTTGGGTAAGAGAGACTGAGAGCAGGTGCAGGGCGAGTGAAGAAGGGTTGGGTAAGAGAGACTGAGAGCAGGTGCAGGGCGAGTGAAGAAGGGTTGGGTAAGAGAGACTGGTGAATGTGTGCTCCAGTTCTACAGTCACATGACCCCCATATTTAATACTGTCTGTTCTGCGTGGCTCCGCTCTCCTCCTGGCCCAGTGAGGACGAGTGAAGGATGCACGTGAGGGAGCATGTGTGCAGACACGCGCTGCAGATAAGAAGAGGAGAGAGGGAGGAAGGGAGATGGGGAGGGAGCGGGGAGGACAAAGACAGAAACATGCTGTGACGTTGGAGCCCACCTGCGTTCGGTGCCAGATCACAGAGGCTCTGGAGTGGCCGAGCTTGTTCCGACAAGGCCCTTTGTCATAATGGATCAGGAGGAAGTCGTCCTGTCAAACACACGACGTTACCGGAGCAGAGTTATTAGCCCTGTGGGTGTTCGGGACAGGCAATACAACACAAAGCAATACAGCAAAAGGCCACTGCTGTGCGCAGAGGATAGAATGACTGATTTAACACAATGCTTTAATGACACGCTACTACAGCAAAATAGTGAGGCTACAATGCACTTTATAATGACAGCTAAATAGCCACGACTACTACCTGCAACACCTAAATTGTAACGTCCAAATGGTGGAAATGAGCAAACCTACAAAAGTACCTGAATGTGTGTTTACTTATCGGCTTAATTAAAGTATACCATGTGTTTAAAAGGAATGAGAGGGCAACAAAAACAGATGAAAAATATAAATGGTAATATGTCTAAAACAATGAGAGACAATAAAAGGCAGCTCCAATGTGTAAGAGCACTTACGTCCAGAGACTCGAGGCAGTACCAGCAGAAGGCATGCTTACAGTTCTTACACATCATCTGGGCACAGCCCTCGTCTCGCTCAATGTAAACTTTACATTTGGGACAGCGTTTGATTGGAGCATCATCCTCATCACTCTTGAAGAGAGAGCTGTGTGAGAGAACACATTTTTCATACAGATTCAATCTGTTACATCTTTATTCAGAACACAGAGCTGATGAACATGGCCGAACAGCTCTAGTTTGAAGGTCTCCCGTCTGTGAATCATAAACAACAGGCTGAGCTGATCTCTCATGTCAGTCAAGACGTGCCTCTGAATTAGAGGAACTCAAACTTCTCTTTACAGCTTGCCCTCTTCTTTCAAGACCACCAGTTTTCACTTCAGCGCCTGCCTGTCGGACGGAGGCCATGTACTCTGCTAGGCTGTGGGACAGGGGACAATGTTGCTGTGAAAATGAAAGGCAGGCCTATGGGGAGCGGTTGACAGCTACAATACCATTTCTCAGGCTCCTGATCTAAAGTGAGACAAGCATAGTGTATCAATGACGCCCCACACTTCTCTACAGCAGACAGTTCTCCTAGAAAGACATTTGAGATCTACCTCGGCCACTGAGTCAATAGACTTATTCAGATTATTGAATTATACACGTATGATCATAAGGTGGGGTTCAGTGTGGTAGGTGGGGAAAGCAGCGCCTAAGTACGAGGGATAGTTCTAGAATACGGCGGACAAACAGTAAAAGCCTGCTGTGACACTGGCAACCCTCTGATCCCTTCTGCAGATTATGGGCTCTGTGCTAAAGAGAAAACACACAGAGGGATCTCATGACAGATGACTCAAGGTTAAGAAAAGAAAGGAAAAGTACTTGGCCAGCACCAGTCTAAACTTTGAAGCGAAGAAGTAGTTAGAAGGTAGAGCAGCGTTTTCAAATTCTGCTCCTGGAGACCCACAATCCTGCACATTTGACATTTCTCCTCACTCTAACACACCTGATTCAATTCATTAGCCAATTACATTGGCCATGATCAGCTGAAGCAGGTGTATTAGCACTGACAGTGATCCAAAATGTGCAGACCAATTCTACAGCCTTCATCACACACTGGTACCATCGGTGTCATGTTCTTGCATCAGCTTTACGTGGAGTTTGGACTATTGGTTTCCCCCTTTTTGACTTGTGTGAGAGTGCAAACCCTCACACTACCCTAAGGCCACACACACATATCGTGGGGAGAACACTTCATCCACGCGAATCAGACATGCACAAAATTCATTTTGACATGAGGTTATGCGTGCAACCATGTCTTTATGATCCCTAAGGGAGAAGCTGGTCTTCAAAAGCAGCCAGCCTTTATGAACGTATTTGTTGAGTATACCATGTCCTTAGCAGAGAGGTGAAAACCAACCAAGGTCCCTGCTTGATCTGCATGGATCTAGCGCTCTAAATTTTTGATGACACGGAGGAGTAAAGAGTGGAAAATCCATAAGAGGGCTCAGTGAAGAGGGTAGAAAGATGATATCACATGAAAAATAAAAGGAAGAAATAAATGTGTAGAAAGACAGGCGGCACAAAAAGAAAGGATCAAAACAATTAAGCAAATAAAGGAGAGTAGCAGGAACAGAAGAATATAAAACAGTGTGTGTTAGATAAGAACAACGAGGGAAAATGAAATATGTAAAGACAAGTGTGTGTGGGGGGCGGGGGGGTGCAACAGAGTGATCAAAAACACAGTGAGAATAAAACAGTGTGTGTTAGATAAGAACAATGAGGGAAAATGAAATGTGTAAAGACAAGTGTGTGTGTGGGGGGGGGGCATCATGACGAGGATGAATAGAAAGAAAAAAAAAGAAAAAAGAAAAGAAAAGCACAATGCGGCAGAGGACAAGTAGAGGGTGAAGACTAACGTAAAAAAAAAAAAAACCAGGGGGCAGAAATACCTGCTCTCTCCAGGCAAGAAAGAGGTGAGGGGTGCATTCTCCTGGCAGTCTTGGCCAGGGTGCCAGTTGGCCTTGCATGCTGAGCAAAACTCCAAAGTACATGTGCCACACTGGACCAGCTGAGGCAGTGGCGTGTCAGTCTCTTTCAGTTGGCACACTGCTTGGCATGATGAGGACGGGCACCAGGTCCGGCAAGGGTCCAGCAGCACCTCTGTGGTACAGAAAAACACAGGGTACGGAGGCTAATTCATGCTGGCAGCGTACCATGGTAACACACTAAGCACAGGTGACAGAGGTCAAAGTTGCTTTTTCCTGATTTATTCTTGGTTACACAAATGCTTAGGGAGTAAATTCATTTTATCTTTATGAAATAACATCTGAACCTTCATTTGGATAAAAAAAAAGTCTGCTGCTAAATTCTAAAAAAACAAAACAAAACAAAACAAAAACAAACCCCCCCCCCCCCCCCCCAAAAAAAAAAACTGAGTACCCAGAAATAACTGAATTTCCAGAGAATCCCATCGATCTGTCTATGATTTAGGGATATAGCCTAGACAAACTGCAATGGCTGTTTACCAAAGTCTCCATGGTAATGTAAAAAACAGCTTTCAACAATACAATAAAATGTCCATATTAGATGCAACAGTTCTAAAAGACTTCAGTGTTTAGCTGTGCCAGGATAGAATGGCTAAAGCTGAAAGCTCTCATCAAAACAGCTCTTGACTATTGATTCTGGCCTTTCTTACAAGTGCTATTTACGTCGAGTCAAAATGGCAATCTTTCTGTCCTGAACACACACACACACACACACACACACACACACACCCATGCGCACATGCACATGTGCACGCATGTGCATGCACACGTGCATGTCCACGCACACACATAGTCTTGATAGTTCTAAAGAGTTACAGGCATCATTGTGCCTGGCTGATGTGGGACACTGATCAGCAGAATGACTGCCTCCACAGTGGAACCACTGCTCTTAGTGCTATCATACACACAGAGATAATGCGAGTCCCAGCTCCTCTCTCACGCGTAGGTGCAAGGCCCTGCACCGCATACACCACAGAGACCGGCTTCAGCCTTGGGCAGTTCACAGTGGAGAATGACTGCCACAGGAAAAAAAAAAAAAAAAAAAAAAAACTTCTCTTCTCACAGAAACAAGTCACACACATGGGGATCTCTCACTATTATATTATGCCAGACATGAAGAGAGATGTCAGCCTGGGGAGATTTAACACAAAGCCATTTTCAGAGACCCCCTGACGATTAGACAAGATGAAAAGAGAAGTCTTTGAGCCTATAAACTGACAAAAACTATTCTTTGACATTTTGATGAAGACTATAAATGCTGTAAATGCTTTTCTTGTTCGGTTAACAATACTAACTTATCCTCAAAAAGGTATTTAAAAACTTGCGCAACTGACTTTGATATTGGCTTATGTCATATCAAAGCCTGGGAAGGCAAGCTTAACTGACAGATCACTAGGAACACTTCAGCACTTATTCTGATGCAGAAAGAAAATAAACAAACATATGCAAAATAAATAACTCGCAGCAGACAGTGTTTTTGACCTGATCCATTACGATTCTGCTTATATATATACACACACACACACACACACACACACATATGTGTGTGTGTGTGTGTGTGTGTATTCTAAAAAAAAAAAAAAAAAAATTCTGACAGCATTCAAAGGTTGCTGGACTCCTGAAGGTTTGTGACATTGATATATGGTACCAGATGGCTGACTGTCCAGGGCTGAGAGGTCCAGGGTCCAGGCTGCTCAGGCAAAATGGATTCATTTCAGAAAACGTGACCTCAGCAGGACACTGGCGTTCCACGGCAGAGAGAGTACCAGGTAAAGTGCTGTGTTTTCAGCGCACACCACTGGACAAAGTAGCTTTAACTGATAATGTTTTCTCACTCACCCCTCTCAAACTGCAGCTTCCTGTACCTCTGCATCATATCTGTGGCAACCATGCACTCAATCTGAAAGAGACAGAGAGAGAGAGAGAGAGAGAGAGAGAGAGAGAGAGAGAGAGAGAGAGAAGATGAAGATCGTGAGGTCTGAAGCTGTGATGGAAACATTAACATGTTGGAGCATGGAAAAGGCCAATTAAGAGATAAAAGTCAGTCTCAGTCTTGTGTGGGTGTCATTTCTTTGGGGGACAAGCTGGGTCTTCTTCTTAACTAATGACTGATTCAGAGAATGAGGCTGTAGTCAGTGTCTTACTCAAAGCCAGTCCATTATCAAACACATGCCCTCAGCACTCAGGCACTGTGCACTCACAATGACCTCACTGAGTGGATTCAGGCAAACAAGAGCATCCACTGAATTTAAATATGATGACAGGTGAAACAGGGAAAGGCCAGAATTAGAGCTCTGCCCAGTGAGACACAGATCTACTCTCATTTACTGCACATGACCAACATGTTCTAACAACCTCCTGCTGTTTCCAAAGATCCTGCCATTATTGTTACTGTTATTATTGTTATTATTATTATATCCTTATCTGGCATTAAGGACATTCACTTATACTCACCCACTTCCCTTATGTCCTGTGCCGATGTTTATCTTAACGGTTTTTCAGCAGACTGTTATTATCTGCAGTTTTGTTTGACTATTGTAAAGCAAACACTGAAATCCCATAAAGGGAAGAGGAGGCATGTGACTCAGGAAAACTTGTGACAATGAAGCGATACTTGTAGCAAAAACATACTACTAATTCTGAGGCTTACAAACATAATATGATGAAAAGCCGCTTGACTTGCTGTCTGATCCTTTGACAAACCATTAATAATCCCCCGCAAAACCTTAAGCAAACATTTCTTGTATTTGTTAGAACATGCTTATATTACCTCGTTTTCCTGTAGGTGTCCGCGTTTCGGACAGGCAGAATCTGGACAGCTAATAGCAGTCTCAAGGCCCTCTTTGATCAGGAGCTCTACATACTGCTTCAGGCACTATAAACAAACCAATAATGATGTGATGCAAGAATATCTTTCTGTTGAGTATTTCTTTTAAAGACAAATACGTTGAAAACATGTGATTTAACACAAAATGCCCAGCTGTCTTTAGCACAAAATGTCCTGCATGTTGTGTAACATGGTGGTCTTTGGCACCGAACACTTAAAGAAGAAATTAAACTGAGCCCAGAAGACATTTAAAATGCATCTGCTAATGCTCCAATGTTCATCTGTATGCCAGGAGGAAAAACATTCCCAAGACATATAGTTCTCACAGCTTGGAATACCACGTTACTCCATTTCCTGAAGCCAGTGACCTGGGTTAATGATGCTCACAATACCCTCAACCTCTGCTTAAGCTTCAGTACGTTCTGGTGGAGTTTGAAAAAAATGACTTCTTTTTAAACAGACTTTCATTTTACAGTTTACATGGAACAATGTCCTTTATGATTTATCAATTAATTATAGTTAAATAGACAAATCTGGTTTAATCTCTAGTGTCCCCTCAAAACAAACAAACCAACCAAAAATACTGGTGTGAGCTAAAAACTAAAATATCATATAATGCTAATGAAGAGAAGAATAGTATGTTGGTGCCAAGTATGGGAGACAGCTAGACATCCGGAACTAGGCGAGGATGGTAACCACAAACATGTCTCCTTTAAGAGATAAAATGGTAACTAGTCTCTAGTGAATGAGATCTCACAGACTGCAAACGTAAGTGTCAGAGGGAGAGAAAGAAGGGAAAAGAGAGTGAGAGAGAGAGAGAGGGGAGAGAGAGAGAGGGAGGGAGGGAGGGAGGGAGGGGGAGAGAGACAGCATGAGGCGTGAGAGAGTGAGCATGAGAGAGAGGGGGGTGAACCAGGAGGGGCTGAATAGGAGCTGCTTCCAGTGTTTATTCCTGGACACTGATTCACTGCCTGGCTGTGCTGGCATAACAAACAGTTCACTTGGCCTGTGTAAAGCCCTCGCTGTTGCAGTCAACACACTCCTTATAGTTTCAAACCTACCACGCAATCCACATTTACATAAGCACAACTCACATCTACACTGATATCCTTTACAGACGATCCTCTCTTTTGGCCCTTAGGAAAAGCTATTTTAAAATGCAGAACAACAGAGCTGCTAGGCAAGAGGACAGGATGCCAAAAAATGTGAAACTCTTTGCAGGGATGCCGGGAATCCACTGCCTGGCGGGGAAAACATAACATGAACTAAACAAAACCCAAACAAGAAACAAAACCAAAACAAACATGATTGTCGCCTCTTCCCGCTACAGTTGCACAAGATCCCTACGTGTGCCTTGACCAGACCAGAGTGCCACTAATAATATTGAGAGATGTTACGCTCGGTGAACAACTGCATTGGAGTCCTAGTGAGAGTGACAGAACTTTTTGAAGACAGAGTTGTTAGCTAAATGACTGTCCTCACCAGTGTACAGAAGACACATTGGCACTGCGTAATGGTGGTCATCTGCTCCAGGGGAAATTCTCCAAGGCACAGCTTGCAGGAGACCAGTGGGTCCAAAGCCAAGTCCCAGGTGGGTCTGTACCTGGCGGTGGTCATCGTGCTGGCTGCCGCAGAGCTGGAACAAACAGAACCACAACGTTAAGCTACATATAATAGCTATTTTTAAAGGGTCCCTTACATAAAACAGGGCGTTTCGGATATCACCAATCTAGAGAGCCAATGTATGTCATACTTCTGTTAAGTGAACACCCTGTACAGATTACACAACAAAACAGTGTTGACACTGAGAAGTGAATGAAACCGGACATGGGCTCCATCATTTGTACAGTAGAGGGCTATTCGGTAAAACTACAAAGAGTCTGAGGTATTGAGCAACAGTTTCAATATACAATCAGGTACATAGGTTAAATGCCATTGAACAGAGTCACCCAGCAATAGATCAAAGGGTGCTCTGCTTGAGACCCCACCCTTGCCATGTCATTCCTCTCTCCATAAAATGCATAAACCGATAACTACCATCTGAACATAGCTCCTTACAGCACCCAGCTTACACTGCTGTTCCTGCTTGGGAAGGCAGAGGAACCACGCTAATTCAGTAGTAGGGGGTTATTTTTGGCTGTCTCTACTCTGATGTTGTTCAATGCCTTTCCTTTTTCATCAGCCTGAGAGGAATATAGACTAGCTATGTCTAATGTGTTTCCAGGAAGGGGATGAGAAATCAACATCAACAACATCTCCTGTGGCTGCTAGGCAACAAGGGAGCTAAGTAGGGTTGGGGGGTGGGGTGGGGAAGGGGGGGGGGGGGGCTGTAGACAAGAGCTTGTACTGCTGCTGAAAGGAGACATAACAGACATTCTTCTGACAGGAGTGCGAAGAGACAATGTCTTGTCTCACACTGTCATTTTTACAAGCTTCTAAACTACGATCTGACCTCTGTGGAAAGTCAAACGAAGTCGAAATGCGTTCCCCAAACTGATGCAACAATGTAAAGAATACATAGGCTACACAAATAAAAGTCTAGGATATAATTCAGTCAGAGGTTGTAAAATAACTTGGAAGCCCTCGTCTTTTAGCGACCTAGGGCTTTCATTAGGCCAGCTGTAGGAAGCCAGCCAAAAGCTCTGAAAGCCACTTTAACCCAATCAGACAGCAACAGCATCGGCCATAGAAAACCAGCAAGCCTGGAGAGATGCATACAAATACAGCTATATCAGCTCTGTCTGCAGACATACGCATTTATGAGAATCAGTTGTACAACTTCTGCTGAGACAGTGGAAAACCTACTATTAAAAATCGAAAAGATGCGATTCTCTCTCTTGCATTCCAGGAACTGCAACCAAAAATCAGAGGTACTTTGTGGCAACTCCAGAAACCTGCCTCTTGGTGAACACGCAAGAGAAAACAAGCGAGAGAGGATACTACTGAATGCCTCTCGTGTCTTGACAAGCTCCACAGCCTTGGGTTAAGTTGATGTAATGTGCACTTGACTAACCTCAACCAGGCTTGGTATGGACAAGCAGTGAGAGCTCATTCTGTATGTAGAGTACCTTAAAATAATCTCTCTCACTCTCTCTGTTTTTTTCCTCATTCATTTCTCTTTCTCAACCCCTGTTTAGACTCAAATACCATCTGAGGACTATGAGAACTGTGTTCAGTGGAGCCTGGTTCACAACACTTTGAGTGAATTCAAATATTTGAACAAAAAAACTGTAAGTCATCTGGACAGACCTGAATGTGTAGCTCAGCTTTCAGTTGGAAAACTGGTGTTTGAATAACTAACAAAAGTTGAAGTAAGGGAAAATGTTAACAACCACATTTTCAATCACCCCAAAAAAAGGAGTGCAATTATGAAATCATCTTCTAAGTTAAAATTAGGTCCAAAATAGGTCATTTTCAGGTTTCACAATAAACGGTGCAACACTGTGCAACATGTTCAAAATGGCATTATTTAGCCGTATAAGATCAATTACTGTTCTGCAAAACATTAACAAAAGAAAAAGGTACAAGTTTTCACATTGAGCATAAGTATATTGTCCTCTGAATATCTAAGACATCTGACCTATCAATAAAGCATTTCAATGATTTTTGTCATTTCAATTTATACATACAACATCATTAGGTTCAAACTCAGTCTAATAGAACTGGCAAACTATTACCAATTTCAAATTGAAAAGAAACTAGGCCTAATGTCCAAACGAATCTTAAAAGCCACTACTGAAAAAGTCCAGTTTTCCATAGCAGTCCCAGTTGGTCTTGACGTCAAGAATCGTCAGCCAGTTTGGAAAGTAGAGCAGATGAGTTGACATTTCTCAACGTCAGTGAACTCTGAACTTCCTTTATATTATTCACCTTGAATCAAAGCAAGTAGGTCAGTCTTACTCATGCAAACTAAGTAAGCCGTGAGACAGACACGAAGACTTTAATAAGCTCTGTGAACTCAGCATTTTAACCATGCAATGTTCATCTAAACAGCTATCTGATGAAGTTTGTCTCATATGGATCACTCAACGGACAGGGATTGACAGTATCTCTGATCTTTCTCAAATCTTTGTTTTTCTCTTTTCATAATGTCACATCAAAGCCACATTTTGTAATCTACCTATATCAAATTAAGTTGCACTTAAGATCATCTGCCTGCAACCTGCTATGAAGCTGCTTCCATGAGCAAGCATTTGCGCTGTGTTTTCCCACAGACTGAAAAGTTTTTATATAGCCTAACACCAGTTAAACAGATAATCTGCTTTTTCAGAGAGATCTTGCCAGTGGTAAATTCCATCTTTGACAACAGAAAATCATGATTGAGAGGGGGAAATATTCCATTAATGTCCTCACCTCCAGCCTGTATGTAGCCTATGTCCAGAAGGACAAATTAGGAGATGTTTTGTTTAACTGGTGATCAGTCTTGCCCCAATTCAATGATTTTATCATCCTCTGGAGGTTTGCCAGCATCTCCATCAATATATTTAGCCTGCTTGTTTCTATTTCTACATTGCTTGGCTCAACCTCCACTCTAATGCGGCCTGTGCCCTCAGCACCTCCCGCAAGAATTAGTCAACGTATTTTAATTTCAAATATTTACATATCCATTTCAGTTTATTTCCTAAGGAAGGATTATACTGAGATCAGCATCCCGGTGGACTGAGAGCTTCTTTGGAACGGCTGACCTTCCAAACCTCATGACTGCTCATGGGACACATGTGATACATTTTTGCTTGTGAAAAGAATGGATATAAACATTTCACGAAAAAAAAAAGAAAAGAGACACACCCCATCTTCTGCATTTATTCACACACAATTTTTCATCCAAATGAAGTACAAAAGCCCTTTCTGTTCACACACTGCTGTCTATCGAAAATAGAGCAACATTTTTGTGAAAATAGAGTAACATTAAACTTTTTGGCTGGGGGAAAAAAACACTCAGACTTTAAAAGGGAATAGAGCAATGTTCCCCAGAAGCTGACCTTTAACATTTGATTTTGGCCAAGTATGTCATGTTCAGGTCTCAGGACCTTTTCAGTAGATTCACATTTTTCACCCAACTTCAATACATGATTTCGAAAGAGCGGGCCAGCTCAGTGTGAGTCTTGTCCATCAGTGTGTGTTTCTGTGGCAGGCATGTGTGTGTGTGTGTGTGTGTGTGTGTGTTGCTGCTGTAGGGCTGCTCTCTGACTGCAGGATTGTGTTCTCACTGTGATGGCAGTCAGCTCCCTGTCACTGTCTCTTTTCAAAGGTCACTCCTGACCTCCTGCTGCAAAATACAAACTCATTAGCCGTTTCGTTGCCATGGAGGTACAGAGCGGAAAACTACAGATCTCCATTTAGGTGTTACGGGAGGTTCCGTTTATAAGAGGAGGGAGAGAGGGAGAGGGAGGGAGAGAGAGAGAGAGAGAGAGAGAGAGAGAGAAAGAGAGAGAGAGAGAGAGAGAGAGAGAAAAGATGGTGGGTCTAAAGCTAAGGGCAGCAGACAGCGGGTGAGTAATAGCCTGGCAAGCAGCACTATAGAGATGAATTCCCCCTTTGGAAACAGGTCTCTCTGTGTACACTGACAAACTAATGCTCTGTAAGCAAATTTCAGCCCTTTCAACTGCCCTTTTCCATCAGGTTGGGTCTTTTCCAAAAGGTGTTACACTTCTTGTGATGATTCAGAAGCAAAACAGATTCTAATTTGTTTATACAGGGTTTCCTGAGAAGGCTGAACCAGTTTGGACTCACATTTACTTGATATTCAAAACCAATACATTCAAATCAGAGATTATTTGAGGATGACAGAGGATAGCGTATGATAAGCTGTGCATATCTGCACTAATGGTGGATGAGAGATAAAACGGAGACGTTTGCTAAAGCAGTGTCTGTAAAACCGTGCTTGTGTGAGGCAATGCTACAATAAGTCAGAGACTCTGCTGATTCCATAGAGCACGGGAAAAAGTTTCACTTGGATGTTTCTCTTCTAAAAAAAAAAAAAAAAAAAACCCTAATATGATTCTCAAGGTAGTTGCTTGTGGAGATCATGTGTGGTAATTGCTTGGGGAAAGTGCATGAAATCTTCCTGGCCTTCTTTGTGTAGGGTGTGGCCAAAACACAAACACAAAAAATAAACAATGTTCAGTGACACTTTATTTTACAGTCTGCTAATTATCAGGTATTATTTAGGAAATGAGATGGCAATAAAATACAGTAACTAGGATAGGAAGTACTAAATAATTTCCTGGTAAGTACATAGAAACCTACTAGGAAACTAGTTGGCAACAACCTTAACCCTAACCATCTAGTTTCCTAGTAGGTTTCCATGTACTTCCTAGATAACAACTTAGTACTTACTATGCATTTCTAATGGGCACTTTCCACATAACTATATTTTGTTGCCATCTGGTTTCCTAGTAGGTTTCTATGTACTTATCAGGAAATTATTTAGTATGTCCTAACCATTTTTTGACACTTTCCTAAGAACTATATTTTTATTACCATCTCATTTCCTGGTTATCAACAGACAAATAAAGCTTTACCCAATATTCTTCATCAAAATTAAGCCCCAGAGAGACCTATGAAGTTACATGACCATCCTATGAGTGCAGTGGGTAAAAGCACCATCTTTTCACTTTTATTCTAATTCACCCACAGTTGTGAGTTTTCTCTTTTTGTTTTCCCAAACCAGCTGACCTAAATTCATACAGCAACGGGATTTTAGAAGCTCTTCACTGCTGATCAGTGTGTGAAGACCTGTAGGTGTTGGGCTAACTAGGAGCAGACAAAAACAAATGGCCTTTGTCTGGGCTGTTGTGGGCCTGCATGGAATGTGTGACAGCATGGCTCATATCTTCAGCACAAGACCTAGACAACTATCCCACTGAGGACACGATTGTAGAGTGTTTATTGTACCATTCAGTCAGGTCAGACAGAACCATGAGATGGTCATGCCGGAAAAACTGGGGCAATGCCAGCCGACAGGCCAGGGCACGCAAAATGCAAGACCACTCCACACTTATTTGCAGTTCAGGACAAAAAGTTTCCTTAAGTTGGTCATTTAAGGTATTAGGGCTGCTGGAATCCCTTGAAAAAGACTGCCTTATAAATCTGAAACCGTGAGACATGTTGGGATGAGAAACATTTTTTCTGTTGCCATGCAGCGCTCAAGCATGGACATGTTTGTGTGAGTGTGTGTGTGTGTGTGTGTGTGTGTGTGTGAACTGACACTCCCTTGATTTGAATTTAGAGAACTGTCTTTCAAAGAACCACACAAAAAACATCGCTTCTTCACCACATCATGTCTCACTCAAATAAGATCTGAAATTGTATAACATAAACGACAGTCCATGTCTCTGCTGTTTTTTTTTGTTTGTTTTTGTTTGCAACAAATACATCCGTGACTCTCTTTTCAGGGCTTGCGTAAAGGTTATAGAAGAAAGGGGTAAAAAAAACATATTAGAAAGGCATTTTTGAGATGGCTCCATTTCTGAAAATGTTCAGGGCCCCAAACTGTAGAAGTGTACCACGTTTCATGCTTTTATGATAAAGTGAACATCATTTTCACATGTCACCTGGACTACATCTGAGGCATTTCAAAAGGCATAGTCATTCTGACTCTAAAACATTATGATACTGAAACATTATCAGACCCCAGACATTCTGACTGTGGTGGAAGCGGACTACCGGTAAGGGAAACGATTCAGTACCACATGCTACTGACCTTTGACAGCTCAAATGTAAGACGTTCTGGATGAGAGTGATAGCTAATTGAACACAAATATAACAAACATAATTAAAAACAAAACAAAATCAAAAAAGAGTCCTCCAGTATTTCTGCGTGCAGTAGAGCTGAAGGGGGAGAGTAGTCGAATGCAAAATGTGTTCCATTTCAGCATGGAACACTCACATTCGAAGAGACATTCCATCCCCAAAAAGCCTCGTGGCATAAAATTTGTGTCTAAAAAATTAAGAGGTTATGACAAGTATGTTACAGACTGTTTATTCCTATTGACATGTGGGGAGAGCAAGAGCCTGAGGTCTACTGTACACACAATCTGTTGGCACTCACGGCTCCACTTTTCAAAATGCTTTAAACCCACACATAATAATTGCTTTTCGAAGAACTGCTAAAACTGAGAGTGAGAATATAATTAAAAATGCGACAAGTGTTCATTTGTTTCATTTTATGAACTATGCTTTCAGAAAAATTATTTTATAAATACTGCGAGGCGGTGTTTAGAAGAATCTACACTTCTGAAATATGCAACTTGCCTCACGGGGAATGCACATTATGGACATCCTCCGTCAATGGTAATGATGCTGACACTGTGCAGTGCTCTTGGAGGGATGTGGTAGTCTGTGTCGCCCCATGATATTCTCTACCTCACTGGGCTGCCCCTGTTTTATCAAAGATCTTCGTGAGCTCTCTCGCACATAACGTGGGCTGGCACATTCCAAAGTGTGATTCCCCTAGAGCCTCAAGCCTCTGTGTCCTTGCGCTGTCTTGGTTCATGAACACACACAGACACAGACACACACATTACCTAAGCTCAACCCTACAAAACACTTTCAAAGGCCAAATGCACACAGTTCAACTTGATAATAGCTTCGGTTAAGACAGCTAATAAGAATCTAATATAGACGTGTGAACTCACTTCAGATAGAATCTCTGGAAATAGTCTCTGTCCACTGAGGATGAATGAGCTACATTCACTTAATGAGGCAAGATCAGGATGATGCTCTGTAGACCTATGGCAGGCGACCAGCTCCATACAAACCTATATTTCCCCAAAATAACCACAATCTGTTTTCTTCCTGCTCAGTCCTGTATCTAGCCGGCAGAGGGACCATCCTTGCTTGGCAAAAAAGCATCACACAACGCTACTTTTTCAGACATGTGCATCCTTGTCAATGATGTAACTTAGCTGAACCACTTATGGGTATTTTGGCAGTTTAACTGCACTTATCGCCTGAGTAATGTCTTTTAAATGATAGCTAGGAGTGCCACAGATTGAGATGCTGATGATTCAATGGGTGTTTAGCAAAAAATGTGAGGTGATGTTTCTCTCATGAGACTAAATATCAACATGTCACCTGTAGCACTGGGCGGTATCAAGGTATTCCGGTATACCGGGATAATTAGAAATCCCGAAGGTGTGATTTTCAATAGCATCAAAAATACAGAGGCTCCTCTTGCTATTAAACAGATATGGAGGTTGTGTATTGAGGTGACGTATTGTAGCAGTCAGCACACGCCGCCAGAGGTCAGAAAAATGGCGACTGCGAGTGGTGGGGATGACGTTAGAGGACTAGCAATATTTAATAGAATTCATGGCGATCTTGCCCGTGTTCTTATGTGTTTACATTCACGCTACTGTTAGTAGATGGGATAACTACGTTTCCTATACAGCCTAGGGGGGGATTACGTTGTGTGACAATGAGGAAGTGGAGTGGTGTTGTTGAAATAAACGAAGGGTGATCTTTTTAACTCTTCAACAAGGAGTAGTCTCCGCGTTTCCCTAGCGCTCAACTTCCACACTGGTGACCCCGTTTACTCTGGGACTACTCTGGAGTTTACAGTGCATGATGCCTAATGCAGTTTCACTCAAATTAGGTCATTTCTGCTCTCTAGGTCTCCTAGCTAATCAATTAAATATGACATGGAATCACGAAAATATTGTCAAATATAACTTTATCATGAGATGACTTCTTCCAATTACAAAAGCAGTTTATTAGCCACATGATTTTATTCAACTGCCAGTCTGCCACCACCACCGGGACATCATCTCCATTCAGCCCACTGATGTGTCGGTATTCACCACGGCAGTGTCAACTGGGTCCTCTAGCAAGTTATGCTGAACCTACGGAAGAAGGGCACTTATTTCCTATCTATTCATTATTGTATGGGCCATAAGTATTTAAACCCAGCAAGACTTGTCTAAGTAGGCACACTGCATATTAGACACACAGCATTGTGGTCATACATGCTACAATGACTTCTGTCACCAGCAGCTAAGCTTTTATGTTTTTATTTTGTTTTTTGGGGGTTTTTTTGTTTTTTACACAGATATCGTCATATATAACCCGGTGAAATGTCAGGAAGGTATGAAGGTAAGAAAAAATACATACCGCCCAAGCCTAGTGACCTGTATAAGATTGGTACTGTTATGACGATGAGTCAAAACTGCATTATTTTGGCACAGGAGACAATGACTTGGTGTGTGTCAATGTACAATGGACATGACATGTTGTCAAACCATCTTTTCTATGCTACCTTTTCTTTCCCCTTAATTATCATACGTGCCTTTTAACCGGTTAGTTGACACACCAGTTATTGCCTGTAATGGTCTAGAGATAGGCCTTAATGTTTTGAGTGCTCCATAATGCATTAACTTGAATATAGGCTAAGACCTAAGGCACACAAGAGCAGACAAGGTAAAAGAATAGAGTAAACAGACCCTTTGATGGGTTTTCCTTCCAGAGCTTTTCTGGCATTTTCTCAACAACATGTTTTCCCTAAAAGGCCAACAGGTTTGTGTTCTCACCAAAAATACAATGAGGTTTATGCTTAAGTGATACTTAACAAGTAAACGTGAGCCTTGCCAGCAGCATATGGAAATGTAGCCAAGCTAACAGATCAGACACTTGTCAACACTTACATCAGCTTTCTTTTTTGACACCAGATAACAACTTGATTACAAGTCTTCCCTTGAGGTACACAGTCTGGGAATACACCTTACACAGCACAATTCAACATATGACTACAGAGTGGGAAAAACAAAAAAGACAAAAAAAAAAAAGAAAGAGAGAAAGAAAAAATACTGATAAATGAACAGGCACGTTTTAGTCTGCCCTGTTCTGTCCAGATTACCTCTGCTTTAAATCCTGCCTTCAAATGCTGACCAATGAAAAGCTGTAGTCTCTCAGGACCCAGCCGGATGAGGAAAGCAAAGAAAATAGACTAGTTTTCCATCCTGTTTCTTTCTTTAACAACAAGCTGCTCAATAAAACTCATTTTGGCAAAGCTGTATAAAGTTTGTCTCAACAGGGTGGGCTGAAAATTCTATGTCTTCATTTAATCAGAGCTACAATAACTTTGATTCTCAATATTTTACTTATTCCTGACTGAAATTACACAAGTGTATATGTTAAAGATGCTTTTCTTTTTACCCTCTACTTTAGACCACAATTTCATCTTTAACATTGGGTGGTTATTGCTGTTTTAATAAAAGGATTATTTTATGCATGAAACCTGTGAAACTCTGGTTTAGAATACTGTATTCTCTATACACATATATACAGACAACATCACTAACTATTCACCTTAATGTAGCAAGCCACAAAACTAAGCCCTCAAGCTAACATTGTAACAGTCATTCAACATCTGACCATTTGTGCCCATGAATTTCTTCAAAATGTAGATGTGTCAAGACCTTAACCCAGCCTGGACCAGCACATTTTATGAGCAGAGTAAGCACTGACATTAATCAAACAAATGTATTAGTCCCCCATTCGAACAATGCATTTTCTGTTTTCATCTGACCCATTAACAAAAGTTTTCCAGATGGGAGAATACAAGCCAAGGCTAATAAAGATTTCTTAACGGATTTACCTGTAACAGCATCTCAGAGGCACTAAGTCAGTACTTAAAGCCCACTGTGTAGACTGTAGCACAGCTGATCATTCTAGAACTGCAGCTACAAGTATTATAATCCACTTGAAAAGTTAGTTAAAATTTAAACGATTGCATTTCAAAAGAGTTTCCTCACGCTGCCACACGAATGTGTATGTCTGACGGATGAGTATCTCAATAAATTATAAAAGAAATGACTTGAAAAAACCTTAGGTTTGAACAACTGTGTTAGGTACAAATGAGTTATTGTAAAGCTCATTAATTCATTATTTCTCTGACGTAATTTTAACTTAAAATGCTGTGGTTGAAAAAGGAGAAGACACTGTGTCCATACAGGCTACCTATAGGTGGCTAACTAAGCTTCATCAAACACCACAATGATACTAGAAATCCTTACCCCAAATGGTTCCTGCTCTATGGTGTCTTTTTCACATTACTCAAAATTGCCTAACAGCAGTGTCACACATTCAGACATACTCAAATAAAACACCAAAGCAGCAATCACTGCCATTCTCTTCCTTCCAACCAAACATAACTCCAAGAAATGACTCACATTTTCAAATTGCAAAATATGTTAGCCTATCTTCCTCATTACCTAATACTGCAGTGTACTGTACTTTATCAGAGGAGATCAAAACACACCCATGTACCCATGTACAGTCAGAGCTTGTCAGTGTGCAATGAGTCACCCTACGAGTTACACAGTGCCTGAGTATTGTGCTAGTGAAGGTTTGTATATGAGGAAGCTCAATGTACAGAGGAAGCTCAATGTACAGAGTAAGACCACTGAAAAGCTTAGCAGGTGGTATTACTCAATTTTAAGTTAGAGACATTCGTAAGTTGCATAGGAGACAGGATTCAGTAAAGCAAATTTGTACTCAAAGAAACTGTACGAGCTGAGGCCTCAGATTACACCTGATTCCACACTGAATGCAACCCTTATAAATTACGGCGTAAAGCGTGAAGCAAGAAGAAATCATACACACGCATACTCTGTACACAGCATACTTACCCACTCTTCTCCAACTCATAAGTAATGACAACATTAGGCTAGTTTCTGCCCTATCATTGTATGCAGAGGCGAGTCTGGTGTCATCCCCTGTTGTACTCAGTCATGATTTGATAAAAAAAAAAAGTAAAGAATCCATAATAATTTGTTCCAGTAAAATGTAAATTCAAACACAATTGAAATGTATCTAATCCTAGAGCCGTTGAAGGAAGAAGCAAAATACACTGAAAACACGAGAAAGGTCCAAGAAGTCGGAGGCCCGCAAGAATTCTCAAAAGAAACAACCTTTATAGACAGAATTTCAAATAACGCGGAAAAGGGGGAATACGGCTGCTGGACAAGACAGAAAGGACCGAAATTACATAAACGACGGATGATGTAATTAACGATGGTTGTTTATAATTTGTTTCCTAAATATAAATTTATTTTCAGTTTTGGGTTACTGTGTCCGTTTGTCTACAGACTGCATCTTAATATCAGACAAGCGTGTCATCCACTGCTGTTGAACCTAGAGGTCGGGTCATACGTTTTGCAATTGATCAACCGAACATGGTAGAAATGTTTTAACTTACCTGGCTTTGTAATCGTCCTTGATTTACCTTACGCTTTCAATATGACGTCTGGCTAAATGGCCGTGGAATCTTCAGTTCCCCTCACTCTTTAACTCCACCTGAACTGGACCACTGCCAGTCGCAGCCTGCTAGCTACCGTTAAGTAGCTAGCTTGCTAACTAACTGTTTAAGTGCCATAGAGGTTAAATCCAGCAAACAGTTTGGCGCAAGGTGAAGACTGACATCCTGTTTCGATGAGTCCAGGTTCTATGGAGACCATCTGAACACACAGATCACCTGTGAAACAATGAAGACAGCCTGCTTTCAGGTGCAAGTAAAGACAACTACTCAAATTTAAGACTTTCAGTAAATCATGTATCTACCTGAAACATAGCGAAATTTATTAGACAACAGATAGCATAACGCAAGATAAAACGCAGGCAGGCTGTCTGTGTTGGATACTCCTTTTTATCCAGTGCAGTTATCTAGTGTTTTTAAATGGAAGCTGGCTAATGTTACGTGCAATGCCTGTCTTCCAAGAGGTCATCCCTCTGCGAATCTCATGACTCTTTCGTTTTAATTCAGTTAAGAACGTAACTGCGAAATTTTCATATTAACAACTGATGTATACCTTACGACGCCATGTACTTCTGCCAAGGAGAATCAGCTTTTCCGTCAGACATGAAGAGAAGACGCCATTTGTCTGTTTTCGAGCTGTGTGCTTTAGACTGAATGTATTTCTAAGGACGTCAAAATGGACACGAGCGCCGCCTGTTGGTTAATACTTGACAGAAAAGGGCTTGAAGTATATCTTCCACTATAAATGGGATTACATACAGTGAGTGAAGGCACTTGAGTTGATTTGTGGCATTGCAGTCATTGAGTGGCAGTCATTATGTAACTCTAACATGTGATCAGCATTCTTTTGATGTGGAGATATGCACAAAGAATTGTAAAACGTAAGGTTTCCCTGAAAACGAAACTAATAGGTTTATCAAGATGTTATAACAATTTCCTTTCATTTTAACAACCTAAATCCTCAAGGTTTCAATGGCATGTTCAGGTTAGTTGAATCTCAGCCAACAACCATGAAGAAAATTGGAAACAATCCACATGCAACAAGCAAACTGTGTACAAAACAATGTATAGCATTGATTGACAAGTCTTCTACAGAGAGGCCATGGATTTCCCCACTTTTTAATATTCATTTTATTCACAGTGCAGACAAACTTACTCTAATAATTATGACAAATCAGCTAACTCAAAAACTCAAATACAGGACTCAGACTTTATAAGGAAGAAGACTTATTACAAAATATACAAAAATGGGAAATTATAGACACACACACATCATCTTGCATTCAACATATAAATACCAAACAGCAGATTCAACAACTTCAAAGTGCAATACAGTAATACATTAATAATATATTAAGTAATACATTACAATTTAAATCTGATGTGGAAAATAAATGCCTTCTGTAAATATGCAATTCCGAACAGAAATTAGAGCAATATAGAAATCCTATAAAAATGCGTCTTAAAAAAAAAAAAAAAGTCCTATTAGGTGGTCACCATTCAAGCTTCATATCTGCTTTGCTCCATACATATTTTCCTCCTCTCTTGAGGAACATCTTCTCATCAAAACCACTGAACTTTATGGCCTCCTCAACCCCTATATCCAGAATGGATTTTGATGGGTCTTTCCTCCCCTCACGGCAATCAAGGAAGCGCATCTGTGAAGAACAAACAAAAAACTGACAAAACTGCGGGTATGCTTACATAAATGAATCTTAGGCGAGTTCACATGATGAACCTTAAGTCAGTGCAGACAGATAACTCATCTTAAAAATTAAAAAATAAGGCTAATATTTATTCTGATTCTCTGATAAAAACTGGTAAATTTTAATCTCTGTTTCTGAAGTAAGACATGACCAAAATGGACAAGTATATAGTATGTACAAAACCTGTTTGTTAACTGCAGTTATTCATTGTTTGGATTTTTGGCTAATTACTTTCCCTCTTTAAGCACTGTGCATTTTCAATATTAATATGTCCTGACACTCTAACACACATTGTTTTTGTTGATTTATATTCGCCCCACACTTAAATCACAAGCCACAATACTCAGTTCAAGAACTGGAATGATTGCCTGTTCTATCATAAAACAAAATAGTGCAGGATCACAGTGTGCTAGAGAGACTTACATATTCATCCAAGATTAGGTAAGAGTCCCTCATCTGAGGAAAAAAAATAGAAAACAACTAAATGAACAATTGTAGTCAGTTCATGTTTTTGTGCATTAATTATTTAGAAGTACGAAAAGACCCATCATTTATGCTGCAATAAATTGTTCATTTTAATCTGTGACTCAGTGACAAAAACAATGTCCGTTGCATAGTTTGTTTCTACGGACACTACTATTCCATTTGATTAAGTAACTATGGTTAGACACAAATTTGTCATAGCATCAACGCCGCCAGAAAATTTCAGTCAGGTGCAAACAAGTGAGAGCTCTCTACTATCAGATTAGTATAAAATAAGATTTATAAGAACTTAACAAAAGTACTATTCTTTATTGTGCCACAAAAGACGAATTTTTAATGTTGTTACATTTGTAATGTTTTACTGTTTTTTACCTTTTGATTGGATTCTGGAACCAGACAGC
Organism: Chanos chanos; assembly: GCF_902362185.1. Taxonomy (NCBI): domain Eukaryota; kingdom Metazoa; phylum Chordata; class Actinopteri; order Gonorynchiformes; family Chanidae; genus Chanos; species Chanos chanos. Next base: position 17,096,067 of record NC_044504.1, read on the forward strand.
TGACACTTTGGTGCCGATCCAAGAAGTCTTGGAACTGTTGGTCGCTGATGACAAACTTCTCAGCCTCTCTAAGGCTATCCTCCCCTGTGTTTTCTCCTTCAATTAGCAAGCACTGGAATACCTATATTAACATATACCCATGATCCATTGTTACTCAACACAACAGGAAATGGAAAAAGAGTGATGTGAAGGCATTTCACACTGAGTATGGTGTGGATACTGGATGTTCTCTACCTTCCAGCGCACAGGGTTGAGCTGAGTGATGTGTTCTCTCATGTCCTCATCCACATTGAAGGTGTTGATCACAGAGTTGATTTTAAAAGCCACTTTGTATGTCTTACACCAATTCCGGACTTTATGCAGCTTTTCCAAGTGACTTTTCTTGCCCTGACCTCTGCCGATGGATCTGTTGGTGTCCTCATCAAAGCTGTCGCAAGAAATTGCTAGAATATCTAAATATTCCCCTACAAAAGAAAAAAAGGAAAGAAACTTCAGCTGATGCAGTGCACAGTGGCCAGCACTGACACTTGTCAAATTTGCCAGATTTCTTTTTTTTTTTTTTATTGAATGATGAAATACAAAAACAAAATATGCAGCACATCACGTGGGATACATATACACTATATAGCCAAAGGTATGTGGACACCTGACCATTACGCCTATATGAGCTCATTGGACATCCCATTCCAAAACCATAGCCATTAATATGGACATTCAGCACACGGCGGCCCCGCTCTGTAAGTTTGCGTGGTCTGCTGCTTCCTGGCTGAGCTTTTCTTGGTCCTAGACACTTCCACTTGACAATAATAGCATGTACAGTTGACCGGAGCAGATCTAGCAGGGCAGAAATTTTTCAAACTGACTTGTGGCAAAGATGGCATCCTATGACAGTGCCATGTTTAAAGTCACTGAGCTTTCCAGTAGGACCCATTCTACTTCCAAGGTTTGTCTATGGGGGATTGCATGGCTATGTGCTTGATTTTATGCACCTGTTAACAACTGGTGTGGCTGAAACACCTGAACTCAATAATTAGAAGGGGCGTCCACTGTCCACTGTCCACTGTCCACATACTTCTAGCCATACAGTGTATATGAAATGTTCCTTTTTGTGCAAAAATGTCCCTTTGCTGCCATCTCCTGTTAGTTGTAACTCTCATCAATAATTACCGTATTTCTCAAACCACCTCTCCGTTATCATGCTGCCGTTGCTGACGATACTGACACTCGGAAGCTGAAGTTCCTCTTTGCAGTATCGCACCATCTCCCCGAGGAACCCACCCCTCTCATGTAAGAAAGGCTCTCCTCCAGAAAAATTTATTTTTTCCATTCCTTTGTGGAATAGATGCACAAGAAAATATATTAAGCGATTTCATTGTTTGACAGACATATTTTCGCTGACAAAATTAAAATGCGACTACTCACCTGCTTCTTTTAAAAGGCGTAAACCTCTCTTTGCCTCCTCTATGGGTAAGACAAATGAAGTCTTAGCCGTGTGGAAGCAAAAACCGCACTTGTAATTGCATTGACGGGTAAAATGATAGTTGACACTACTCGGAGTAGTCCCGTTAACACCGAGTGACTTTTTCTGTCCCGAGTTTGAAGTGAACCTGGGACTTACTGTCGCGCTCGGAATCCGTTGCATCCGAGTGTTGGTCATGTTAACCCAAGTGAATGTCCAACTGCACACCTTTGAAAGAATGCTACGAACACCGCTGAAGCAGAGTTGCAGAAGCATCTTCATAAAGTGAACTTGGTTTGACAGCATCATGATAAAAATCCCTTCGGTAAACGCGTTCTGGTCTAGAGAGCGACTGAACAGGGGACCTTTTATATAGCACTGGTTTCTTCGCTCGGTGTCCGGATACTCCGCTCAACGAGTTTCTATTTACTTCGAAAACGAAAGGTAAACATAATCAGAAACAGAGAGGCATCACCACACAGAACTTAAATGACAACACAAACAAAATTCAGCATCATATCCAGTTATGCAGTTGTTCGGGTTACTCCTGTTGCCATTTAGTAAAAAGAGTGGAATGCAGTTGTAGCCAACTGTCACGCAAGCGACAAAATAGACGAGAACAAGAAGAAGCACAGCACTTATCTGACTACACTAACAAAACTCAGCCTCATCATTATCGAGATAGTTACCACAAACATTAGACAATAATAAAACAGATGCAAACTTATGCTCCAGTAGTTTCAGCTGTACATGTCACTGTCAACAACTAACCGTCGTAGTATGAAATTACACATAGAGGCCTGCTACCTTCTATGCAAAACAAGAAATTTCTGTGGAAACTCTATGTATACGCCTAACTGGCTTATTTAAAGATGGCTTAGGTCAATGTCTGAATTATGCCTAGAAGACAAGTTGCTACATGCACAGGTGTTGGCTTGTAGATAGCTGTCTTCGAAATGATATCTATAGTATGGCGGTCGTTTGTTGTGTCTCAGACCAGAGACACGTACATATAACGCAATTTTCATCTTCTGTTTGTTTATTATAGTAGCACTTATTTTAGTTGATCTCGTCTATTTTGTCGCTTGCGTGACAGTTGGCTACAATTGCATTCCACTCTTTTTACTAAATGGCAACAGGAATAACCCGAACTACTGCATAACTGGATATGATGCTGAGTTTTGTTTGTGTTGTCATTTAAGTTCTGTGTGGTGATGCCTCCCCGTTTCTGATAAATGTTTACCTTTCGTTTTCGAAGTAAACAGAAACTTGTTGAGCAGAATAACCGGACATTGAGCGAAGCAACCGGTGCCATATCAAAGGTGCCCTTTCATTCATTCTCTAAATTCTGTAGGGCTAACGCACCTGGTAGGCTATCCTGATGGATCAGCTGTTTTGCCCTTACTGGAATCAGAAGACTTTCGTTTTCGGTTCCGTAGTCGCTCCCAAGGAGCCGCTTGTTAAGTTTCGTTTCTAGTAAAGTATGACTTAGTTTTTTTTTTCTTTTTAAATTGCCAACAAGAATCTCGTGGTCCTGGACACCAAAGATGGCAAAGAGAGCATTGCTTCGTCCTGCACAATTGTGCTCTCGAATTTTTGCTGTTGAACTTGATGTGAGAGCAGATCCTTTTTATTTTGCCTTAAGTTCAGTACATAAAACTGTTGACGATCATTCGCCAGTGCGAAGCATATTCAGGGACGGAAATCTGTATTCGCTTCATGTTTATTGCAACAACAGAATTCAGAGAGTGAAGTTTTATGGGGAGCTTAAAAGCAAGTTGACAAAAGAATTACCAACAAATTGCGATTGTTTTGAATTATCCTCTTTTCTACCTAATGAGGAACAATCTGTCATAAAAGGATTTTTTATACGGGACAAATCTACCTCGTCGGTTACAGAGCAAGTTTTGAATGAACTGCAACAGACTGATGGAGTCTGTGTGTTCTCGTATGTACGCGGGGAGGACGACCAGTTGTGGCAGGAGTTGTGGTCTACATCCAAACGTAACTGGATGGAGCCTGACAAATACCGCGTTGTACCGGCATCAGCTCCAGAAGTTCACCCATCAGTGCTGAACATCAGAAACTCTGATGTGTTCTACAGTTTGGAAGATGCCTACAAAGTTTTACAGGAGGTTTGTTATATTCTTATTCTTATTCTTATTCTTATTCTTATTCTTATTCTTATTCTTATCATCGTCGTCGTCGATGTTGTTAATGTTTATTTTCAGTAGCAGTAGTGGCGAAACTATAGTATAGTTGTAATAGTAGTGGTAGTCGTCACAGTTTGTGTAATCTGTAATGATGTACAGTAATGTGGTACTGTACACCAAACAGTGCCATGGGCTCACCCTACTGGACATTAGGGCAACAACAGGTGGACGGGAATAAGTTACGTGAAGTGTACCAAGTGTCCACACATCCAGTGGAAAGTTAACATCTACCACGTTGACCATGAATTCAGTCATTGTCACTTAATGGAAGCCGAGATGCATATCTTTTGAGCTAATGTACATCTCCACTTTATCTTCAGTGTGGTGACATTATCCCAGAATCAAAGGCTGTTCTGGAGCTGGTGGATCAGCGACCACAAAGAGGGATTCATGGGAAATTTCCTGTAGTTATCATTGAAGGACTGGATGCTACAGGTTAACAGTGCACTTTGTACTGAAATGGAAAATCTGGACAGAAAATATTTAGAAATAAAAAATCTGTGTTTAATATTCAAGATAATAAATATGAACACTGCAAACTTTAAAATAAAATCAAGACATAAAACTAAAAAGATACAGACACCCTGATCTTAAGTACGGGATGAGAGAGAAAAAAAGGAACCATAATTAATATTTAATAGTGCTAGCCACATGTTCAATATATTAATCATTTTGGAAATATTGTATAATGTTGTATAATGTGTAAATCCTTGCTCATACTGTGCCTGTCCAGGTAAGACCACCCTGACTGAATCCCTGAGGGGGTCTCTGGGGGCCATCCTATTGAAGTCACCACCCCAGTGCCTGGCTCCATTCAGGGATCGTTTTGACTCAGAGCCACCCCTCATCCGGAGGGCTTTTTACGCCCTGGGGAACTATATCACTGCATGCCAGATAAGCACCGCAGCAGCACAGGCTCCTGTCATAGTGGACAGGTTAGCAACTGTCACCTCTTACAAATGATAATTACAATTTAGGACCTTTTTTTCTTGTTTTTGGTAATCAGTGACTTTTCCCGTGTGCGTAAACTGATTTCGTTGGGCATAGTAAAGATAGAATGTGTTTTTTTTAAACTTCTTTAAAGCTGGAAAGACAGAGGTATATTCACAGACATATTAAAGTGAAACACGCACAGCTATTATTTATTTGGAAGACAGGTCAGGCTTGACAGATATAAGTCGGCCAAAGTGTTTTGGTTGATTCTCAAATTGGTCTTGTAGGTACTGGCACAGTACAGCTGCATATGCCATTGCTACAGCGGTAAGTGGAAAGCTGGAGAACCTGCCTGGGCCCTCTTCTGAGGTGTACCACTGGCCAGAGGACCTACTTCAGCCCAGTTTGGTTCTACTCCTTACAGTCAACCCAGAGGAGAGACTCCGCAGGTTGAAGGGCAGAGGTTTGGAGAAGACAGTTGAGGAAGCAGAGCTGGAGGTTAATCACCTATTCCGCCAGAAGTAGGTTCATTTCACAAGGACTTTTAATTCTTTTAAAAATTTCTCCTGACTTTCATTATCCAGTACACTTTACCACAGTGGAACGGATAACAAAGTTTCACTGATGCCAGCAAGAATAGGCTTATCAGTTTTTATCTAGTCTTCAGTCCCTCCCTCTGGTCATGCAGTTTATTGGTAGTAAAAGATTTGAAAATTGTACAAGATGTGTATGAGGGGGTGTGGTTGTGTGTGTGAGTAAAACATATATAAGTCATGGTATTTGTGTAGCAGTTCCTCTATTCTGTGTATTCATATTAAGAGGTGATAACGATACCATGACTACATTTTTTTTCCATTTTCAGTGATCAAATATGCCAACAACAATTAAATAAAAATCATCTTAAAACATGACTAAAAAATGAAAACACCTGAAATAATTCTACCAAACCTTTCTTTTAAGTCATTCTATTAAACCTTCACTTCTGTTCTTTTCTATCTGAGGGTTAAATAATTAACGTAATGTTTACGTTCTCCCGACAAATATTTATTTACTTGTTAATATTTATGTATTTGTCATCTGACATAGATATGATTGTTGATTTGTTTGTAATGATTCGTCTCATTGCTTTTAGAGTGGAGGAAGCCTACAAAAGAATTAAGAACCCCGCCTGTATTGTTGTGGATGCCAGTCCCTCTCCAGACAAAGTGCTCCAACAAGTGCTGCTTTTAATTAGTGACAAATGCCACTTGTAAACAACCACCTCTCTCACACTAATTTCCCCTCTGAGGACTGCAGACCCTCTTTTCTCCAGTAGATGGCAGTGTAGTGTTATGATTTGCTACCAGAAAAAAATAAAGTCCCATTGATAAGTTCCAGCCTTTAGATTGTGTTGCTGTGTTTTAGGCAGATGGCTAAAGGCCAGCCCATATCGTAGAGTCATATCTGGACATGTCACAACCTGTTCCCTTCCCACAGAGCTACACTGATGACGTGAGAGGGAGATACTATATGAATGTGTTGTGTTGTGTGTTTGTCAGCTCTCATAAACAGGATTATTGGCTGACCGTTCCTTTTGCTTTACACCACTCCTCTGTCAAGCATGTGAACTAAAGGGGAGGGTATGTGTTTACATAGATGAACCTCAATTTGATTTAAACAAACTGAGCACCTCCTATGTACTTTCTCCCTTGGGGTTGGGCAACAAAAGAATATATAGGAAACACCTACACTAAATTTACTATACTTACAATTAAAAAAAAAGCAACTTCTGTTTTTGTACATTGAATAAAAATAATGTTGGTGGGACTGCCACTTTTCACACACATATGTAATCCATTCACCACTACATACCAAGGCTTTCACATACATTGTTTGCATGGTATCACACACACACACACACACACACACACACACACACACACACACACACACACACACACACAACACACAGAGTGAGAAAGAGAGACAGAAGAAGAAAATGAGAGAAAGAGTGAAAGAGAGAACAGCAGTTAAGCACATAATTCATTTATATAGCAAGTACTATAGATGCTGTGTGATGGCAAGATTAATTAGAGGTTTTAGTAATTATGAGCTCAGCGAGGACGAAGACGGGGGAAGACGGAGTGACCCGTCTCTTTTACACTGATGCATCAGCAGTCAGGAGAGCACAGACGACTTTACTCATATGGCAATTAATGGAGCCCTGTAGATCACTGTCAGTCCGTATTCCACACCACTGCACAATCACACACAGCCCTAACCAATTACTGACATTCCTCTCTTTTTCGACACAAACGCAATCTCCTGGAAATGTCATTTTCTATGTTCCTCGCTGCTGAATATTCATGCCATTGATTGTGTTTGTATAAAGCTGCATGGCACTTATTCTATTTTGGTTTCTAAGGAACTGGACTGATTGGCTGGCTTTGAGTAAAATTCCTGAGATACCTCCTTCTATGTTTGCGCATTTTCTAAATCACAGACAGGCAGAGCACCAATCATTAGTTTAAACTATTTACAGTTGTTTTCACACAAAATATTACTGACATTTTTAGCCAAGATGTGTGGTGTCTGTTAAAATAGTCGCATGTCATAAAGATTGCTTAGGTCTGTAGAGTAACACAGTCGCCTTGTTGTATTTTTTATTCTGAGGAGTAGTCTGTGACCAGCCAATCTTCTTATATTGTGATGTGACACATGCTTAGGGCAGTATTAAAAGTCAAAGAGAAGCATGCTGTCAAATATGTGATTTAATTTGCTATTGTTTGTCTTGGCTATTGAGTACAAATCCCATAAAAATATACTGCAGCATGATGTAATTCAGCATATTTCAACACTTTTCATGGAGGGCCATAAAACTGCATGAGTCCCTCTGTTATTCAGGTCACAGTGGATAAACAGCATTCAGTGGAGGCCACATTCATAGACCACAGCATTCGTAAAAAAAGTGTCCAGATCCAGTCCTGGAGGGCCATAGTTCGGCTGGTTTTCATATCAACCAACCACCTTTGTCTCTCAATGACTGAAGAGTGAAAACACCTCTCTCTCAGATAAAAATCTGTCTTTAATTAAAAGAAGAGGTCAGAAAGCAACAGGATGTTGGCTTTCCTGAGTTAACAACTAATGTGTTCAGTCCTTTTCATAAAGTCATCTTCCACATTTTTTATGTGTTCTGTGGGCACTGGATGACCTGCAAAGTCAAGTTTGTAACAAATGTTTAAAGCACAAAAACTCATTTGTTTCAGGAGAGAAAGGCAAATCAGAGGGAACAGAGAGAGCCAAAGCAATACTTTACAGTACAAACACAAGTTAAGAGTTAAGACTATTACTTTGTGTAGTTTCAAACACTAAGACATTTCCTATCTGGAACAGTAAACTTATCCTACCAATACTTCAGAAGATTTTTTTCATTGAGATCAAATGTTATACAGATGCTCCCCTGCTGATGTAACAATTAATACAGGAAAAGTGCCTCTTTCATAAATTGCGCATGCGGGGCTTGTTACAATACTTTAAAAATCCCAACACAAATACTGTGCGGATGTTTTAGCATCCAAGTCTGTAAAGTTTTTGCATTTACAAAACTCTGAATGCATAACAAAAATGCAATTAGAGTACCTACAAAACTAAGACCAGAACACATGTATGATCAAGGGAGTGCAATTTTGAAATATGCCTCACTGTCGTTTCTCTATTGCATTTACTGCCTGTATGGTTGACATTACAGATCAATATCAGTCAAGACTCAACAGACAATACAGATGCTGTACAAGGTAGAGTGAAGAAACAAAAAACAAGAAGAGCTAAACTAGACTGTTACTGAACTGCAATTTAAAGCTTTATGTTTTGCATTACAAACATTACCATGATCCACATGTGCATATATGTTACAGTATGCTCAGTATTAGAAATATGCAGTATAGTATAGCTTGAACTCAACACTATGAGCACATACTGAACTGTATGTTTTTTTAGGGATGAATGAAAAAGCAGGTTAGAGAGACTGTCTGGGGCAGAGAGGTGAGCCCATGTACTCTTCAGCACCTCACAGCAGGCCCTGAAAGCGGGACTCTGGCCTCTTAAATATTTCATTAAAACAACAAAGTACAAGCCAGAGAAAACTGCTCTGCATTAATTGAAGATAAGGCCGAAATGCAGCCGAGTGGCAGAGGACGTCTTCTCCCAAGACTCACATCAAATGAGAACTGTCCCCGAGAACATGAATAATGAGTGAAGCGTCGTGTGACTGACGGAAGGATGGGTGGGTGGAGGTCGTTGGATGGTGGGTGTCGTGGTCTTGGTGCCCTGGTGTGGATGTGCCATGCAGTAGATCTAGATGCCAACTGAAGCAGAGAGGGGATTGGTGATGGAGCTTCCTATGAGAGTGCATAGAAGTCCAATAAGGTTGAGAGGGATGATGTGACCAAAGGAGGTTGACTGTGTGTGTGTGTGTATAACTGAGTTTGTGTGTGTGTGTGTGTGTGTGTGTGTGTGTGTGTGTGTGTGTGTGTTTGTTTGTGTATGCGTGTGGGTGTGGATGTGAGTGTGGGTGTGGGTGTATGTATGTGCGTGTGTGTGCATGTGCATGTTCATGTCAAGGGGGATTCCTTGGTTCTATGCCTGTTCGTGGCACCAGTTCTGTGCCCACCCTCCCAAAATCTTCCAGCTGGCATGCAGGCCATGCAGGCACTTTGCCCGGACTATGCAGTGGGGAGGGCGGCACCTGACTGAGAGCTCCGCAGACTCGGTGGGGGAATTCTTCACCAAACTTTGAGGATTATAAACAATTGGAAATGCGGTCACTAGCAAAATGACTGGCCAGCTTTTGATAGCAGAGCAACTGTAACCAAATGAGAATGTTTTAGAAGCCACACATAGGGATACTCAAATTGGAGGTTTTTGGACATCATCACCATCTAATTTTGTCCAAAACACAATTCAACTCGAGATTCAACCCCAGCATGCTTTAAGTAACACCACCCACACCAATATCAATGATAAAACAACAGCAACGAGTTATCAAAGTTTTATCTGAATTCTTTGATGGGCGCATCAGTCCATCTTGTACCCAGTGGAGTGCACTATACAGTGTGTAGTGTACCACATACAGGACATAAGGTTTGTGTACATTAGTTGTCACACAGGAAGGGGCACAGAACTGGAACATACAGAACGTGTCCTCTTACATTCTTTTTGGCAGTAACAGTTGCCAGTACAGCATTCTCATTAGTGTATTCATTTTGTATATGTTGTTTCCCCATGAAACTTCAGAAAGGTGTGTACACTGTTATGCAGGAGGAAATTAGGTTACATGACAATGTTCATGCAGCAGAATCCTCTTCTTCAAGTTTTTTGTTTTTTTTTTACCATTTTTTTTTGTTGTTGTTGTTTTTTTATTACGGAATGGGAGTGAAGCCACACTGGGTGTCCCTGGCGGCAGTTGGAGAAGCTGCACCAGGAATTGTTAAATATTTAAACATGCTGTGAGATCTCATTAAAGGCTTTGCCAGCACAACCCAATCCAGACTCCATCAGTCTCTCCCAGGCAAGCTCAGAAAACCAGTCATAACTCAGCCGCTTGTGACACAACACTTATTATCTAAAGCTTCCTAGTCACACTTACAGCTCAATGTATCATCATTTCTTGTGAAATGAGGCAGACTTCAATGGAAAAATCATAAAATCTTGAAATGATTGAGCTTCAGTAGACTGCAGAAAGAAGAAAACAACAACAGACAAAAAGAAAAAAAAAGAAAAAAAAAAAAGAATCGGAGGAGGAAAAAAATGGTGACAGTTCGACTAGACTAATAACTCCACTGTGTAAACACAAACACAAGACGGAGAGCAAACTTTGGCTCTCCAGAGTACATTCTCTTTCCAAAATCTTGCCAATTAATTCACTGTATTGTTAGTCCTCCCTATTTTTAGCTGGTCTGCCCTCTCAAATAAATTGATTTCCTGTGGTGAGCCTGGAATGTTACTCTCTGTACTGTGAGAGCGTTTTTTCCTCACATACCGTCCTCTCTGCCCCTAAGGAATAAATCAAAGGCTTAGACTGCTGAGTTCACTGCAGATGTGTATATCTTTTTAGACTTGAAAACGGTTTATTTTTGTTTCTGTGGCATTAATACGTGGGCATGTTTGAAACTTCATCAGTGTCAACCGTCAACCAAAAAAACCCCACCCCCCCCCAAAAAAAACCAAAAAAAAAAAAAAAAAAACGAGAGACAATACTGCTCAGAGACATGATGCTTCTCTTTCTTTTTTTTTTTACCCTTTCTCCTGCACCCTCTCCCCCTCCATCTATCTCTCTCACCCTTTCTCACCTTCTTCTATGTTTTGAAGCATTGAACATGCGTGACACCCAGTTTTTTTGGTTTTCACGGTTCTCTGTCATAGAACTGATGGCAAGGTGAAAGGAAACTATTTTTTTTTCAGCCAGTGAAAACATTTAAACATCCATAGCGACATACAAATAAAAGAGAGCAACTTGATCAGGTATTCTGGCACTCAGTGTCAAGGGAGAAGTTTGTCTTTGATGAATCCTACCAGAGTGGGATACACAGTGTTGAGAGCGGGGTGAGTGACTCTGTTTGCAGACAGAAAGACAGAGAGAGAGAGAGAGACAGAGACAGAGACAGAAGCAGAGAGAGAGAGAGGAGAAAGTATCATCTGACAAAGAGCTCCAAGACATACTGCAGAATATGAATCATTAAGCTGAGCAAATGCTTTTTGAACTTCCTGTCAGAAAGGGGGAAAAAAACCCCAGAAAGAAACAACAACAACAACAACAAAAAATATACTATAGCTTCACATTCACATTCATCAAATGTTGTTTTGTTGTTTTAATTATCACAGGGTAACCTTAGGCCAAAGACAGAGTGAGCACAATCATTCTTTTTTTGTTTTTTAATGTGTACTATGTGTAAATATTTTATGAGCACATTCTCTTCCTTCAGGTGACCTGAGAATTTGCAGTTTTGCACCAAGCAGGCCTCCGTGTTCTTGTCTGACTGCTTTGTCACAGACGGTTTGGTAACTCAAGAAGAGGAAACCCCAGGGTTCTGTGAAAGAGACTGTACTAACCCTTTGCCTTACCCAGACTAAGCTGCGTGAATCCCCCCTACACCCATTTAGCCCTGCTCACTTTAAGGCTTCTCCACCAAAGACCCAGACATTTGCCTACTTGACAGTCAACTCACAGCTCGTCTTAAAATATCGAGTTTATGGCTGTTCATCTCAGTAATCAACAATATGTGTCTGGCGGCGGCTTGAACAGAGACAGGCTAACAGGCGGGCGGGCTCAGTGCCAGCTTCCTAGAGTTCCGTCCAAAAAGTCTCCATTTTATCAAAGGTAGCTGGACTGAGTGTGCCCCAGAGGTTGAAATGCCACTACAATTTGCACAGTATGAAATGCTATTAATCTTAGATATGTCGTTGTTGGAAAATGTTTTCAAAGAAAGGGCACATTGTATTAAAGCACAAAGAATGTCATTAGTGTGTGTTAATATGACAAAAAGTGTGTTACCCAAAATCTCAGATGGGGGCTAACTGCTAAAATGAGACATTATGTAAGCAACGGAATCCAAATAAAATCCCCAGAAATCACAGCATAACTAATCTCACTGAGAGGTGAAGGAGAGATATAATTCACTTTATTAATATATATTCAATCAATAGTAGTTTCAGTGCAGGATCCAAATCAAAGCTGTGTTTAGCCATGTTTTTGAAGAGAAACCACACAAGATGTTTGAAAATGTCATTAAGTCAGTCATACTTCAACGTGTGTATAATTGAAGAGAACAAAAATACGATACCTAATTTCACATCAGGAAGCCAAATACATGTGAAAGTATAACTATGTAATTATTTTAATCATGTAATCACATACATCAGTTGGAGGGACTTCTGCTTTTTTTTTCTTTTAATTTGTGGTGTTCGGTTTGCATCATATTAAATTCATATTTACCTGGTAATAATCTGTAAGTACATGCGAATATAGGTAGTGATTCAGGGGATTATGGAACCAGATGGTTGTCGGTTTGAATCCCAGTTCAGGTACCAAGGGATGTTGACTTAATACAACAAGGACTGTCGGTTCCAATGTCCCAGCACTTTGTCTGCTTATTACCAGTGTGGCTTTGAACAAGGCACCTAACCCCAATTGCTTCAGGGATACCAAGCACAGCAGTCTACAGAAAGACCAAGGGAGTCTCAATGGTTCTGTCATGGTTAAATAAATTTAAAATAATATGAAGGTTACATTATAACATCATATGATTTGTAAATTTATAATGAAGAAACATTTGAGTTGTCCGCGTATACGAGTGGAGTCAATTACACTTATCATAGTTTCTGACATAGGGGAGATTGTTAGTCTATAGGGATGATGTAGGCAAGACACACTGCAGACAGATCTCCATTAGATGCAAATGATCCTCCTCAGATTCTAAACAGAGCTCAGAGGTGAAACTGAATTCCACACCCAAACTTAATAGTTGATACATTCCTTTATTGAACTCTACCCCTAAAAAAAGACAGAAAGAAAACTGTCACGAATCTGTAGAGAGATTTATTTTACTTCCCTGAAGATGATTTCATTTGGTCTAGTGGGTAAAAGTTAACCTGTAGATTTCAAGAGGAAAAATAAGCCACACTTTATACTATTGATAGCATAGGCTTTCAGTTTCCCTTCAGGGAAGGGTGTGACAATATGTTGACATAGCTTTTCAGTGCTCTACCCACTAGCTAACATGGCAGTCCAAGCCATGACACAGAAAACTTTGAATGTGAAATGCCGACAGTTTATAATAAAAGACAGAAGATTCACTGGAGATAAACCAAGGTCGCTGTCTTTCCTGTTGCTTTATTTTATAGGTGATGTACAATTTGTAAAGAGATACTTTATCATGACTGTATTGGGCTCATCCTCAGTGGTCTATTGTGGTATTCAGTGAAGCCATGGTGGCAGCAGTGGGATCAGGGTGGCAGCATGATATCTCCTAAACTGGCCACTCATCACACAAGAACATGTAACTTTACAACCCAGTGGTCTCCACAAAGTCTGAACGGCCCGGAAAAAGGGTAACTAGATAAGATAATGTGTTTGTGTATGCCTGTGTGTATGCCTGTGTGTGTGTGTGCGCGCATGTGTGTGTGTGTGTCTGTGTGTCTGTGTGTGTGTGGCAGAGAGATAGAGAGAGAGAGGGATTAAACTGTCTGTGGGATCCCGGTCAGCACCTCATCCCACCTGTCTCTCCACCACCCTCCAAACCACCCACCTACACACACACACACACACACACGCACACACACACACACACACACACATAAATCCCATGACCTGGCACCGATTCTCACAATGAAACATCCATGATGTAGAGGCGAGCTGAGCTGTGGATCCACATGGAGGATGTTTATGGAGCAGTCAAACACAGGGCATCATTCAGCCTAAAAGATCAGAATGGTTTCTCCAGGGGCAGGACCTGGGACCTGGCTGCAGGTTCACCCAGAGGCTAGCAATCCCACTGTTGTTCCCAGCAGATCGTATTTCACAGGGGTCTGCTGACATGACCAGCCTGCAGCCCGTCTGCCTGCTAAAGTGACCTAGAGAGTCCTGACTCCCCTCACACTGAGAACCGTGTCTTTTAACTGCATGTGGATTGGCGCTGAGTTACAGCTCTGCTAAGACAACACTTGCTCATCCTTGTCAAATTCACTTGCCCGATGGATCTGTCACACTGTGTCTCGAGCTCATTAATGTTTCATTTTAATTAACCAGAGACTTTCTTTTTGTGCGCCGTAAACAACTGCAACGCAAAGACAGATCAGTAAATTAGTTTTATCAAGATCAAGAAAATAGCAGTGATGATCAAAAGAAAAAAAAAAAAAAAAACCTGACTCTAGGATCTAGATCTGAGAGTCATACACGAACGCTCAAGGTGTGTAATGGACCTTCTTTATTATTTGTGTGTTAGTTTTTTACTGCTATCCATTGACTAGTCTTCTTGAAAAATTAAAAAGATCCATTTTAAACCAAGCAACATCAGTTTCATGCGCTGCATTCAGATGTCTTACATGTTTACCATGTAATGTGTATGTTGAGCTTCATTAGAAATTTGCTGCACGTTATTTTGGCCCAAAGCACTACATACATACACCCCATATACAAGTTAACCATACATAAATCTGTTGAGAGAGCTACTTCAGTGTGAATAATTCATGTGCATGTTCTTTTAACAAATACATGCCCCGTTGAATGATGCAGGCTAGTTAATGAGTCCAAATACCGCTGTACTGTCTCTCTCTGTCTCAGGTGGAGCATTAAGTGCTCTAGAGGAAATAACTATCCTATCCTATCCTATCCTAGCGACTGAAACCAAAAAAAAGGACCTATTCTCAGGCAGCTATCTACCCCCAGCCTCAGCTCCCTCATCCCCTCCGTCCTCCAGACACAAGGGTAATGTCCTGCGCTCCACAGCTAATAAACACCTTTAGACTGAGGAAAATCTGCAGGAGCTGGCTGAGCTTTCACACGTCCTCCCCACCTCCGGTCTAATATCCTCTGCTCTGTCTTTCCTTTTAACTTTCCTCAGACATCTTTAAGTTCTAATATATCAGATATCAACGCCCCCCCCCCCCCCCCCCCCACACCACCACCACCACCACCACCACCCTACCAAGCCTCACTCCTCCCTTCTCGCACTCGGGCTGCTACCTGATCTCTCCGCCTTGCCCTGGCCCTGCTTGAGCGACTGGAGGGATAAACTGTGTGATTAAGCAAGCCCAGTTTGAGCAGAGGAGCAGGGGAGCAGATGTTCTCATTAAAAATGCAGGCGAATGAGACTTCTTTCAACCAGAAACCCGTCCTGTGGTTTAATGCTTTCATTTTCGCTGGAGAAGGTTGCCCTGCAGCCAATTCGCCACGGCGAAAGCTTGCAATAGCTGGACAAGGAAAATAAATTATTGCAACAAACTCTCATAACGCTGAGCTTCTCTGTCTTCTGGCAAAAAAGTATACTGAAACCAGGAAAAAAAAAAAAAAAAAAGACGCTGTCTTCAAAGATTTAGACAGGTTGGAGGATTTTATAAGCTTTCAGTTTGGGAGTGCTGTACTGTAGGACCGCATTCATCCTGTAGATTTGTTTGGTGTAGTGGGTAAAAGTTAACCTGTAAATTGAAAAGAAAGAAAGAAAGAAAACGAAAGAAAGAAACAAAGAAAGAAAGAAACAAAGAAAGAAAGAAAGAAAGAAAGAAAGAAAGAAGCAATACATTTTTTGCCACCAGAATTGTTCACATGTACATGCCTTTGTTTTGGCACTCAATGGAAAAACACACAGAACAACCTCTGCAGTCTTCCTCTTTTTTTTTCCTTTCTTTTTTTTTTTTTTTGCTGATGCCGAGTAAAAAAGTTAACTCTGTCAGAGAGTGCATACCCTTCAAAGCTGAAGGCCAGATACAGGACTGTACAAGAGGACAAGTCTCCCATGCAGTGAACAGGCTCTGGAGCATTCATCACCATCTAGTGTAAACCGCCTCACAGGAACATCAGAGAAGTCAAATCAGAGCTAAACTGGGGAGCTGCACGAGATAAGACCTGGCATTACATACTGTCAACACAGGATGCTGTTTCCCCCATCATGCCCCAGGTTTGTAAAGTTAAAGAGGATTTTAGAGCCTGATGACCAGACTCTGCTTTTTCTCAAACAGACACTGAGCTGGGCGGCAAGACTACTGATGGATAACAACGTTCTCCTCTTAAACTGACCCCATTAGCACCGAACCTCCAACCATCACAGACACACACTCACACGCACACCCACCCACACACACACACACACACACACACACACACACACACACACACACACACACACACACACACACACACACACACACACAGTGAGCTGCCTTGACCTGTACTGCTTCTCTTGTTCATGTATGCAGAGACAGGGACAGGGCTTGGATGTGAGAGATGATTTAATATGACAACTATGCCAAAATAATAGTTCCTCCCTCTCCACTGGTGGCCCAACACACACCGTCTCAGATTAATCAGAGAACACATCTGATTCAGATACTAGAGAGAGAGACTCACTGTGTGTTAGTCGTTTTCTGTGCTGGTATTATCACTTTTACAGTTTACTTGCATTGCATTTTGATTTATGTGTGTGTACATGCATGTGTGTGTGTATGTGTGTGTGTGTGTGTGTGTGTGTGTGTGTGTACATGCATGTGTGTGCGTATGTGTGTTGTATATATGTCTGTGTGTGTGTGTGTGTGTGTGTGTGTCTGTGTGTGTGCGCGCGCATGTGTATGTGTGCGTGTGTGTGATTACCAACACTTTTTTTCAAGACAGACTTTTCCACAAGTGCAGATGTACACTAATGATCACATCTTATCACAGGAAAATGGCTCGATGTCACAGTCTTATAAACTGATTTATGAAATACATTCCCAAGCTAGTTGTTCATAAGGCTGTATAATGATTTACTGCAGCAATATCAGGTGAAAATGTTGCCAAACATTTTACATAATTCACTATATTGCTCTTAAAAATAGTATTGATGTCACTCGGGAGATTACTGGATGGAAGGCAGTTAATTACCTCCAGTCAGGGCTGTGTGATCTGTTGCTCACCAGCGTGACTCCAAAACGTATATAGTCCATAAAACAAATGGCTGCTGTGAAGAACAGATTGTGTTGTTAAAGCAAACGTTGTTTGTAACACTCAAAGCCAAGCAGAATTTCAACATAAAAAGAGCAATAACCTGCATGCGAGAGAGATTTATGTATTCTTCTCCTTTTGGCTTGTACAGGATATTTTCAGGTGGTAAAAGTGGGGGGAAAAAAAAAATAGAACTACCACTTCCACTCGTGCATGCTAACACACAGACACAGCCACACGCAAACAAGTCACCAACACACGCACATTAATCTCTCAAACAAAAGTGATCCTGTCTTGCCTTCAAACTGGAACTCCTGAGACATTCACTGTGACTGTTAATGGCTTTCACGTCGGCCTCAGGGGTTGTCATGTCTGGAAACCCCAGACAAAACCATGGTTTTTTACCCGATAGTCTGTAAATCTTATTATTGAGGGCTAACCTTCAGAAGTGGTAAAACAGAAGCATTTTTTTTCTAGAAATGCCACTTTATTCACTATAAGCAAACACATGGAAATACTGAAATCTGATACACAGGTTGTGCATTTGTATGAATATGCTGCTAAGCCTGGACAGTTAAAGCTATTGTGAGATGACAGTTGGAAGAATAATTGTGGTAGTTGCAAGTTTCCATTAACACTCATGTTTTCTCTATTTCCATGCCTGATGTCTATCCAATGCATGTATTCACGAATGAACATATTAATGGATAAGTAAGTAAGTAAGTAAATAAATAAATAAATAACCCCTCGCCCACTTGATTTGGGAGTCACATTTAACATGAAAATCATTTTGTTAAAAAAATGCGTATGTAATAATAAAAAAAGCAAAATATATTGAAAATGTAGTGGTGTAAAATGTAGTCATTGGTGTGGTACATGAGTGTTTCAGAGAGCTTGCTGGAGAAGTGGTCCTGCAGTCATGGGTTAGAGTTGTGGATTAGGATAGTGCCTCATGCAGAGAGACCTTAGATCTCAGAGAAGCAGCTTTCCCACTTCCCCGCTAACTTGTACCCACCAGCCACACTCACACACACACACACACACACACACACACACTCACACACACACACGCACACACACACGCACACTCACACACACACACACGCACACACGCACACACGCACACACACACACACACACACACACAGCAACACAGAAAAACAGACACAGTGGATAAAATGAAAATAGTTTGGAGGTGACTTCACCTTTGAGTTCTGCACATAGACTGTTTCACGTACCCTACCACCCTTTCCATATTATTTTATAAACTTGGGCACACATATAATCTGAGCGGCTCAGCTCAGGTCAGGCAGCTGGCCAGTATTAAATTGGATCCTCAGGTCCCCTGCCGGTTCTGGGACTTAAATCCATAATAAAAGCATCTCCTCTGGCCCCAGTTGTGTGTGTGTGTGTGTGTGTATTGGGGGGCATGAGGGTGTGTGTGTGCGGGGGGTGGTGGGGGGGAAATGGCGGGGGGTGGCAGTGAGCCAAGGCAAGCAGTGTAATGCCAGCCATAACGTGGATCTTAGCATCTGCTCTCTCTCTCTTGACTGAGCCTGCCTGCCTGACATTGCCCCATGCTTACATATGTATATACTTCACTATGCCTCTCACCTGCACCCAACCCCCACCCCTGCTATCTTTAAAGTACATGAAACAGAGCTCTCATTACATGTGTGACTGTTTTCCTGAGAAGTGGTGGTTATTGGTACAGGGGGAAGTGTGATGCATGTTCTTCTCTGCTCGAGACAGTGTGTGTGTGTCTGCGTGTGTGTGTGTGTAGGTGTATGTGTGTGGGCAGCTGCTGTTTTATGTGCTAAAGTCATTTAATCATCCAAAGCTATTGCATTTCCCCTTAATGCATTAAGCCATCAGTCTGTGGCTGCTGAGAATCAGAGAGACAGAAAAAGAGAGGCAGACAGAGACAGAGAGAGACAGACAGAGACAGAGAGAGACAGACAGAGAGTGAATGAGGGAGGCAAGATACTACCACTGCCTTTTCACTACAACACAAGCTGTAAAGTAATTGTAAGAAATGATGTTAGATAAATACTACCAGTGTAAATGTGGAGCTGGGCTGAAGGTCTGATTCAGGTAGAGCAAAGAGCGGATGTCAAATAACTTTGTCTCGCTCGTTAGTTGCATTGTTTCCTCACAAAGTTAATTAACTACTTTTGCCTCGGGCAGACTCTTCTCTCATACTCTTTGTGCGCCAACCCCCCCCCCCCCCCCCCCCACACACACACACACACACACACATGTGCACGCGCACGCGCACACACACACACACACACACACACACAAAACCACAACACACCTCTCTCTTGCAGCTCTCATCTCTGTCACGTGGAAATTGATGGAGGACCACGGATTGTCTCTACAGTCCCAAGGTGCCTTTCACTAGCACTCAGAGACTGGCTGAATTCCTCCCTGTCTCCGCTTGATTGTGATAAATCAATTTGAGGGGTCAGACGTGATGGTCTGGGCTATGGTTTGCTCTGTGAGCGTTTGTGCTATAGCCAGCTGATGTGGGTGTTCTTGACATCTCATGGAGCCCTCTTGTTTCCAAGACAAGACCCTCATTAATGGGATACCTATTAGCTGGTACCAAGGGGGGCCTGTGTGGCTCTGGATCTCTGTTACTGTACTTTAAAGAACTTGCAAGCTATGTTGCAGAGGTGGCTAAAGAAGAGGAGGAGAAGGCCGTGAATTTCAGGAGAACTGGTGCTCTGCCTGTAAATGGAAATAACACAGCAGATTTAATCAATGTCTACAGAGGAGCTTGAGCAAAATCAATAAGGGCCGAGCTTGTTTGCTTTCATGCTTTGGGGGTGAATCCAGGCCTTGCTACATAAATTGGACTAATTGAAGTGCAGCACTTTTAAAACAAGCTTTTAAGAAGCCTCACCATGTCAGTGTGTGATACATGAAGCTGTAATTGATCCACACGGATCGTGAGCAATGTAGGTGGTTAAAAACGGAACTAAAAAAAAACAAGACAACAAAGCATATCTTTGATGGAAATGACAATGCATTGTTTCTTGCATTAAAAAGGACATATATGTACTTGTTCAAAAAAGAATTCCGTCATGATTCCCTTTGTAATTCAATAGAATTCAACAAATAGCTAAATAGCTAAGTTCTAATTGCCATTTAATAGACATAAACAGAATTTTAGCTGGGTGGATTAGACCTTCTCAGTGGGTGGGCCAAAGAGTGGTCAAACATTGATTGGCATATAAGACACCAAAATTCCTCAGCCTAGTATCTTGCAACACCAAAATTCCTCAGCAGAGTAACTCATATTTTTCTCTAATTTGTCAGTGTGAATAGCTCCGCAGCTCCCAGGGTAGTTGATGTGCAACACAAGGCTATTTACTACTCCTATTGGTTTAGGTGTGATCTTCTCAAAGACCTCATTCTGTTCAGTCTCCAGAGGGCGGGAGATCCCTCAGGAGCACGGCAGCCTTAGTCTTCTGCTCCAGCTTAATTAATAAGTTTTGCAGTAATGGCCAGAACAACAATAGGTTTTAACCCTGTTAGCCTTGTGGCATGTAGTGTTCACAGCCTTGTGATGAAGGTTCTGGGGCCGGCATTAAAAGATCTGTGCAGGGATTGTCTCGCAGCAGCAGGAAGGAGATTTGAGTCCAAATGAAATGATTGTATCAGATAGAAATCGATGGCAATCCATGCCTCCCTTAATCCCATCGTAGCTCCCAGATCACTCCCTCATGCAGGCAATCTCTCAGCCATCATTAGGACATATGGATCGATGGTTCGTTCCACAGCCTTGGCCAGCCTTTCCGGGGCTGAGATGAAGGGAGGTGAAAGGCCTACATAGCTTAGAGGGGCTGTGGGTGCCTGACAAGATACAGAGTTGTTTGTTAGAGGTAATTAACAGGAAAGAGAGCAGGGCCTCAGCAGTAAAGCAAACTAAAAGAGCCCTATCTCTCAGGAGGCACCACTCTCAGTCCAGACAGAGATGATTAGAAGAGCAAGTGATGTAGTCAGATCTGTTCTGCCTAACAGAGCACACTAAAACCTTTGCAATGGCCTTGCTTAGCATTTTGATTAAAGTGCAAGGTAATTAGTCATGTTACGCAATTAAGAAGTCGTGTCGGTTTTCAAGTCATTCCGTCATCGCACAAATTGTGTGGAGCTTTTTCATCTTCTTGTTTATATGTTTGGCTTGTGGAAAGCATATCACACATTTTAAATCAGGGATAAGCTCAAAAAAAAAAGAATAAGAATGGATTTTATCCTTATTCGGAACCACACGCGAATGAAGAGGATAAAGGTTTCATTTTGAAGCTAACATTGTTGTTGGTGAAGTAAATTGTTTAGCACAGTTCAATTCCAACAGTAACACATTGCGATCATTGCCAATATACCAGCCTGTTAGTCTCTCGCAGAATACTCACATCAACTTAGCTCCTAAAGCCCCAATTCCAATTTCCCACCTCCGTCAAAGTCTGTTCTGCTCCCATAATGCAGGCTCTCTCACAGGGCTCTGTCCGGATCTATGTAAAACAAGTAATTAATTTCAAACATCAATATTCTGCTCATGAGGGGTAGTGATCAGAGAGAACAGTCTGAGTAGGGAGGAACCGTGTTGTGAAGCCACAGAGCTGAAGTGGAAAGTTCTGGATTTCCTATTACTAACCCATGTTCTTGTATTTATCCAGCTGGTGTTTGAAAGGCCTGCCGGCATCAAGAAACTTTCTCACAGCAATTAAAATACACCAACGCATTCGATAATTACACCGGCACATTGCCTGCTGTCGCAAAAAAAAAAAAAAAAAAAAAATTTTGATTTGCCCCTAGTCATTAAAAGAATGCACTAAAGAATATTTAGGAATGAATTATTCAAAGTGATTGCTTGCTCTCAATTATTCATGTGAGCTGTGAGGAAGGTTTGCATCGCACGCTGTAAATATTATTAATCTTGCCAATTACAAAACTCTTGCCGTTCTGAATTCCTCAAATGATATTCCTCAGCATGAGGCATTGGGTAGGCTTAAATGTTTAAATGGATTGAAATGAATGCATATCAACAAATCACAAGGAAACTAAACATTGGGTCCTCTAATTACTGTGTTTGAACATTTGGCAACCCTAATTTTGTGACAAACAAAAACACTTTGCCATCACCAATGTTATGACCAGTCTTCCCATGTAGCATTACCACGGTCTTACATTAATCTATTCCTCTTTCCATTAAACCCTAAACCCCAGAACTGCCTTCAGTTGAGTAGCCTACATATGGAGTGCTGCCTTGGAAGCAGCATTACTGCTTGAGAGGGCTAGCCAGAAGGGGGACAGCACAGTGGTCCCCTCTGAGTTGTGGGACATCAAGCATCTGGCATTCACAGTGAACTGATGATCTGTTCCCCCTGACTGCACTGGTTCTCTTTGTTGGGGAATGAAAGGTAGCACGCTGTCAGTCCATGACACATTGCCATGCTTTGGGATGAAGTGCAGTGAAATGCTTAATTAGTTCTGATACCTTTGCTGCAAAAGGAGATGAAGAAAAAAGAAAAAAAAAAAAAGCTGTGATAGAAAAAAAAAAAACCCTCTTTCTAATTCTTTACACTGATGTAAGTCTGTATTAAACAGATGTATGACACTGTTTTCTTTCCAACAATGCATTTATTAATGTAAATTACTTTGTTGCTCAGAGACAGACAGTTAGACGAAAATATATTCTTCACTTCAGCTTTTCATGTCACTGTTTTGCAAAGCACTTGAGTTTGCCTTTGAATTCACCCCCACGCCCCCCAGTCGTAGACACATCCCTATGCATTCTCCTGCAGGATTCAAACGACTGAAATAGTGTGGATTATCATAATTACCATACTAAATTAACTGCACATTAAACTGTCAGTGACAGAAAAAAGTAAGGACATTTTATCCAAACTAATGTAACCAAGATCTCATTTTAAAACTACCAGAGCTGATACGGTTCACTTTTTGTCGGGTCCGGTAATGGTAATGTACAAGGGCATTGGGGCTGACCCATCCCACTGGCTGATGTAATGTGGTTCAGCCCACAGCAGGGCAAATTACATCAGAAAATATCCCCTCATTAATTACAGAGGACTGCTGGCAGTACCTGAGATGAAGCAGATTATAATAGCTATGAGGGGAAATGGGCCTTTGAGTGGCTAAGTCAGCAGCTTGCTCAGAAGGCATCTGCCCAGCCTACGTGTCATGCAAACAGCCAAACCCAAAGCAGCAGGGGTCACTGACTGAGGTTTCTGTCTGTTTATTTGTGGCTCTGTGTGAGCCACTGAAGTTCTATTTTGCCTACACTGAGCAAAAAAAAAAAAAGAGTGTTTCATCCATTAAAATCTGATTTAAGTACTACAAAATTAAGAACTGAAGGTTAATGAGTGTTGCACACGCTCTGTGAGCCAATGTTTTCAATCTCTGTACCATGGCAAAACAATGAGACAAGTCATCAGAAAATCTTTACAGAAGTCTGGTTCATTTGAAACAAACAAATGAACCAGACCTCTCAAATAGCTGAAAAACGTATTAAGATGTAGTAAATACAGTATAAATAACTAGGTTCTGCTGATGTTAATTTACATTGATAATGGAACTAAAACTAAAACTAAAATGGAACTAAGACTAAAACATGGACATGTTCTACTGATGTTACGGTAAAGTACTTATGTTAACATATCTATATTAATGAGACCTACCTCCTGTAAGCAGACTACCATCTAAAACAGCCTTTTTTAATTTTTTTTTTTTACTTAATTAAATGTTACAACCAAACCAAATCAGTTACACCCCACTCTCCCCTGCATTAGAAATGACCAATGTGCTTTTGTCACACAGTGAGTACTACTATGTATTACATAAAGGCCAGACAGAGAACAGTTAATATTAAATGATGAAGAGAGAATCATGGCCTGGTTTGAACATTCTCACATAACATAACCCTCACATATTATTGCCATATCAAAATTCTGTTTAAAAATCCTCTAAGAAAAGCTGAATTATGTGAAATAAAGCATGTTAATGTACATTCGTGTCTGTTTGCTTCTCCCTCTTCCAGAAGGAACTGTAGGTCTCTTGCAAATGAACAAATAATATTCATATAGCCAAATTAATCAATGTGAACAGCTGTTGCTGTGTATGGCCTCATCTAGTCAGTGTCTTGGTGGAGTATGTAAATTAACTTTGTCTGTCAGACCTCTACAGGCACTGATCTAGTGCCAGGTCCTACCAGACTGGTTTATCTTCAGATAAGCATGGACCCTACATTCTGTGTTAGTGTTCTCTTCAAAACACCAACAGCCACGATCATTTATTTTACTTTAAAAAGATGTTTTTATCCCTCTTTCTTTTTACAACATATCTTGTAAAGCTGTTTATGATTCATTCTTGGCACTAATTCAGTCAGTGGTGATTACTGGAAAAATCTTTTAAGGTGAAACAAACACTTGCACAATCCTGAACAATGAAAACAAATGTCGGACCATGAGGCATGATTTGCCTTACAGCCTTAAGCGTGTTTGACATGGTTTAAATGTAGCAGAGAGTGTAACCTTCACCTATGTCTCAGTGTGAGCTCACACTCCACTTCTGCGCTAGGTGACAATGTGAGATGGTAATGTATCAATGCCAGGGGCATCACAGACACAACACACCTGTCACCTGCACACACCCCCCCTCCCCCACCCCACCCCCCACCTTCCCTCTCTCTTTCACCTCTACTCTGTGGTGGGAGCCACTCTGACAAGCTTTTCTTATACTAATCTCATAAACATGGCTCTCTCCATCTCCATGATGCAGACCACAGCCATAAAATCACTTACATAAACTTCCTCATTGAGACGGCTGGAGATAAAATCGGTCTGGACATTAAAAGTTCCATTCTGAATTCTCAGTGTGTGCGCTCTCATGATTTCCTAAAGGAGCTTTTTATTTCTGCTGTCCGACTGTCTGAAGGGCACTTTTAATATGTAGCTTTCAGTGCCACAGCAGGATAATGAGAGGAGATGTAGCATACATGAAAAAGTTTTTTTCTCTGTCTTTTATCACAGTATTCACACAGAATGAGAAATAATATATCCAACTCAGATCTGTGAACAGATGCTTTGTTATCTGACACTGGTCTACTTAGAGACAGTAAGCTTATTATAGTCCCTGACAGTGCTATCCAGGAATGGACAGAGACTTCTGTTTAGACTCTAGATGTACTTAGTGAATTTTATTTTCTTTTTTTTGCTCCCAGACAGAATCTTAATTTTTCATTTTTATGATGGGTACAGAAGCTTCCAGCGAGAAAGCTCACATAAACAAATCAATGTAGCTTTCAGTAGCGTAAGCGTAAACATGTGAGTGCGAGCAAGTAATTTACAGTATGTTTCTTATTCTTTTTTTCCCTCATCAGCAGTAAAACTCCACCACCAGAGAGAGCCTGCGGACAATGGCAAAGCCATTTACTTGGTCTCACACACTCATCAAGCCGGATGCGCTCACCCCACATTACGCATTCCTCCCCATGCTCCATCACCTGCTCCCTCCCTTTATGAAGGATCTTATGATGTGCCATCATTCATGTCTGCATGTCATTCTCCCACTGAATGGGATCATAATCGTCTCAGCTTTGCTTTTAATAGGGGAGAGTGACAATATGCTAATACCTGCTACGATGCGCTGCTCAATTTGACACCTCTGTGATTCTGGGTTTTAGCATGGGCAGATGTGCCCACTGGAGCGGAACCGACTCGGCCGCGTCACAGGCTCCCTCGATAATGAGATGGTGACAAACCACAAGCACGCCAATTAATAGCTCTAAATAAGCCCTTTAAACAGGCAGATTAAGGAACTGACGTGTTCCCAATGAGAGGTTGTGACTGTAACCTATTCAGACTCGTGCATGCCGTGGACATTTCAGACAGGAATACTTTCTGAGGCGGAGTTGTTTTTAATTAAAATGGAATGACAGGGCTTTATTCTCAATTCTGAAGAGGGCCTAACAGTCGGTTTATTAGATTCTCTCTCTGAAATAACATCTTTACGAACTTGATTTGGTAAATATTTATAACACAGGATCTGTTTCAAAGCCTCACCTTAGTTGTGTGAAAAAGGGCAAAAACAGATGGGACCAGTTGATGAAAAACAGAAAAGTAAATAGTAACACACTGATAACATGGGAGTTACAGTCAAATGTCCATCCTACCATCCCTCATACTTACTACTTTCAGTGCACTGGAGCACCGCTGCAGAAACTGATGGTTTGCAGATCATATGGTGATGAAATCTCAGCTCTACAGGTCAGTGGGTATAGGGGGGTGAGTACAAAGAAGCAGACCAGGTCAGCACTATGGTGCCTCTATGTTTTCCTCTGTTCCCCTCAATTCTGTATCTTCCACTCCCTCCTACCCTCTAGCATGAATTGTTTCTTGCCTTACTTTCCTGTGTCTAGAGGTTCAGAGGAAGTTATAGCACTGCCACGGGCATGAGCACATGTAGAGGTAGCCAGAGTCCTGAGAGCTGCAGGAGGTCTGTCTATAGAATAAGCATTGATCATTCTCTCTCTCTCTCTCTGTCTCTCTCTCTCTCTCTCTCTCTCTCTCTCAATCCTCACCGTAGTGGGGCCCCTACAGCAAAATGTCAGTAATTGATCCTATGGTACTTATGTGTGTTACCACTGTGTAGGTGCTGCGGGGATCTCTTCTTTTTAAAACTTATCTTGGTCTCTGCTGGCGCTGTAACCTCTGCACCAAAAACAGCCCACCAGCATAGCAATCACCTGTGAGCAGCAGCATCTGAAGCAGCATTCTAGATCCTCAGTCTCTTTTCTCTTTGCACTCTCTACCTCATTATTAACAATGCCTGTGAAAAGTGAGATATGCAATCATTGTCTGCCTGACTGGACCTCAGTGTGAAAGAGAGCTCTGTGATCCAGTGCCGTCTGAACTCATGTAGATTAGTCTAAATCACCAGGTTATCAATTTGTCTTAATGTCCTTCTCAGATCAATAGGTCCACTGTAAAGAGCCATTACATTTTAGAGCCAGATCTTTCATTTCCTGTCTCTTCCTGAACAGGGCTGAGAGGTGAAATGTTTGAATCACTCTCTTTGAGATTAGCCACAGGAGGAGAGGTGTAAAATTGACTGAGGACTTTCCTAACACCTTCTCTGTGAAGCCCATTCATGTTTCTGGACTTGAACCTTACTGGAATATATTTGCGATTTAAATCATTCCGGTTTCTTTTTTTTTCCTCTGCCAAATTACAAGCTTCATTTGGTTAATTAATACTTCACAGCACTCCTTTGAATTTATTGGTCTAGTCTTTTGCTGCCAAATCAAACAGGGCAGACCTCACAGATAACTGTAAACCTATTCCCCTGGCTATGGAACTGAACACCTCCAAAAAAACAAACTCGTTACAGGGAGTATATTTATAGGCTCCTGCCTGTGGCCGTGCTTCGATGTCTCTCAATGTCTTTGCTTCACAGTAATCCCAGGCTCAGAGCCTCCTCATGCACATCTGAAAACTGAAAAATAAAATAAAATAAAATAAAATTACTGTAACAACCTCGTCTCCTCCTTCACTGGCTTCAGCCACTCAGCGGGCAGCATCGCCGGTTTACTAATCACCGGTCTACCCACTCATCATCTCCCTCACCTGTTTTCACTCTGGTGTACTCACTCACTCCTCTGTATAATCCCCTCTGTTTCACTGGTGCTTTGTGAAGTCTACACTTGCCACGGTGTACGCGCTTTTCTTTGAAAAAGACTTGAAATGGGACCTGTTTATCTTCAGCCAGTTCCTGTACCGTTTGTATCCTGTCTGTTTTCTTCTAGTCCTGTTCTGTGTCTGCCTGTTCCAGTTCTGTGTTACCCCTGTCTGTTTGTGAGTTAAGTCCTGTTTTCTACTCGCCTACTCCAGTTCTGTGTTTACTTCGCCAGTTTATGAATAAAGCCCTGTGTCTCCCCACTTGTGTCCAGCAAATTGTTGAATTTCTGACAATTGCATTAAATTAAACACTTATTTGTGTCATTTAAGGTCACAGATGTTACCCAAAAAAACTCTGGAGAGAAACGATGAACTCTTTTGTGTTGCATTTTGAGGAGTCTAGGTCTGAACCATGACAGCCCATGTCTGTTGTGCCAGAAATAGAGTGAGAATAGGATGAAATGGGGCTGGCAAAGGAAGGAAAAAAAAAGCCTATCTTTTGCACCGTCTTGTAGTCTGTCATCAGTAATCAACTCGTCTTTTGGGAGCATGTTATCTCCACCGACACTCTCCCTAAAAAGAGTAGAGTCTGCCCAGCAACCAGTCAACTGGAAGTTCCAAGCCAGGAAGCACCAATTGCCATGCAAGGCGACTGGTCCCTGATGTTTTGGCTGACGGGGCTGAGGTGTTGAGAGTTGTCAGACGTGGACGTCTCTCCGGTGGCTTCACTCGATGTCACACTCTTGCGTCATACGGTGAAGATGGAGTGTGTTGTCGTGCCCGCAGACTGAAGTCCACAGTAGGTCTCTAATATCCCAGACCACAGAGTGAGAAAAGTAATTGAGTATCTGCAGTCATTGGCCTCCAGGCACAAAACATGAGAAGTGAATACGTCTCCACGTACCTTTACGTTCAGCTGAATCCCAAGCACATTAATCTTATATCGTTTCCAATGGACACATAACACACAGTAGGAGTACCTCCTGAGATGTTCTAATAAAACATCTAAGTCCAGGACTATCAAGTTTGTTATTAAGTTTAAAGCTTAACACAGGCATATATGTGACAGTGATTTCTCACACAGAAGTTTTACTGCAGGGATGAGGATACTACTCATTCATATATTTAATCTGTAATAAAAAAGGTGCACATTTACTCTATTACAACTACTCTATGGCAACATTGTATTGGCTAGAAAAGCCACACTGTAATTGTTCTCACAAATCGCTTTACATGTTTCCATATGACATTATACAGCACACTAAATTACCCCCTCCCTCTGGACAAGAGTTTTATTTTCCTCTTCATTTTCAGAGAAACCATGTTCACCTGGTCTTTATGCCCATACAATGAAAATGTACTATTTCTTTTCTCTCAGTGGTCATCTTCTAAGTACTGTAACATCTGATTACCTACAGGGTGTGGTTGAAAAATTCCCTTGAAACATTAAACTCTGCCTCTGAGTATACTGAATGCAAGTTGCGTTTAAGGGTAGTGACTGCTGATACAACACTGATTTGGGGGGTAGGGAGAAGGGATTGTCGGAGCATTGGCAGGACCTCACAGAGCACTGTCACAATATCTCAGACTGTGTTTGAATTTCAGCATAGCAAGGAACCCCTGCTGATGTGGTTACCTCAGCGAAACATAGTGAGACAAAAAGAAAATGAAAAGATAAAGAAGAAGAAGAAGCAGAAAAAAATGCATGTATATGCTTTCAGCACTGTGTTGAAAATCCCTCAGCTTCCTCCAGACGACTGGCTTTTGTTCTGGGTAGAATCACTGTATCAATCAAAGCGCTGGGTAAATGAGACACGGAGGGATGCAAGAGGAAGCTGTGTTTCTAATTGATCAATGGCTTGTTCAAGGAATTACCAGCCTGACCAATCTCATTAGGTAAAATGTATGCCATCTTCTCTTCGGCACCTTCTTTCTCTTTTTTTTTTTTTTTTTTTTTGGAGAGAAACTGCCAGAGGGCATGGTTTCCTCTCAAATAAACTTTAGGACTGAACTTATTCAGAGATTCAGTGAATTCATTAGGTCTGTCATCCCTTTTCAAAGCTCTGTCGGATTCTTGCAGTTGTGAGCTGATGCTGTGTTCAAAGTGCAGGATCTCTTCTCCTTTTCTCCCCCCCTACCCTTTTCCTTCTTACAATACAGGCTGTAGAGGACTTAGTATGAGCCTGATCCAATAATACCCCAAATATCATACAATTCTGTTGCTTGAAAATGAAAAGACTTACAACAAGAAGCGTTTTAGTCTCCTAAGAGGGTGGCCATTAGTACACAGACACTGGGCTGGTCTTAACTCGTCAAACGACTTCAAAGGCAGCTGTGTTGGCCTCTCGGAATCCGCTTGGGCTGATAGGGAATTATTGATTGCGTGTTAAAATATCTTGAGGCACTGGTGTATAACATTGGGCTTTAAATGCAGCCCTAGCAAGCAGAGCATGCATAATTTATGTGATTCCCATCAAAAGGTAGCAACACACAAGAAATGCAGAGGTTTCTGAATGACCACGTTTTTATTGTTGTTGTTACTTTGTCTATAAAACTACCATGTGATTATAGAAACTTGTAAAATGCAATTTGTCAATAATTTGTAGGACACCATTCAAATTCACTATTGACAATAATTGCTCTCAGGATGAAATTGTGTTTGTACTTAGGAAAACATATATGTTTAATCTTATCATAGTACGTACTGCATAGACGAATAATTGTAATGATGACCAGTTTGCTTGAGCCTTCTACCTTGACAATTAGTCGGTGCAAGCATCTCACATAACGATCCAGACAGGTAGCATAAATGAATGGGGGCAGAGGACAGATTGTAAGAGCTGCAGTAATTTGGACTCTCAGACTCATTTTCTCCCCAGACTGCAAGTGTGAAAACGGCCATTTGTTTAGCAATTCAAATATTGATCTGTCTGCTTTGAGACTGTTCCTCTCCTTAAGGATACAGAATATGGTGTTTTCTATTAAAGCCAGACAAATATTGTATAACACTCTCACTGACTAGCGCAAACATTGTGGTATTTTGGTAACATCCTTGGTGATGTGCTTTAAATTACGAGAGTGAAGTGATGGGTTTAAGATCCGAGATAATGCACGAGGTTTGTGGTGGGGTTAGGCGAGGTCCTAGTGATATTTGTTGCGGAAGCGAAGAGCATCAGCTCATCATGTGAAGCCCATAACAGCTGCAGAGATGTCAGCAGCCTTGTGCCACAGTGGCCTCCTCTCTTGCTCCGTGAGATGGAGGTGATGTGTATGCAGGAGTGGGGATAATATATGTGTCTGCTTCTGTGTTGGGGGTAGGATGCGCGGGTAAGTGTGTGTGTGTGTGTGTGTGTGTGTGTTTGTGTATGGTTTTTTTGGGGGGGGGTCATGTTGTGGGGGGTTATGACAGTGACTGTACTCATTAGTGCCAGGCTTACACCTGAGAAATGAGATGCATCCTGACGCCCAGGTGACTTATTTTCACCCCCATTATCGCCAGCAGGGGGTCCCCACCATCCCATTACAGAGGAAGAGAGCGGGAAAGCAGAGAGGGGGCTGAACCGGCAGCTGGCCCCCTGTTGTCAGGGCACAGGAGCTGAGGGATGGGGCTTAATGACGGGGCTCTGAACACCATCACAGCAGAGAGCTGTCTGTGTGGCCAGGCATAATCAATACCACCTGATGAGGTGTCTGGCTTCCTCTGATGTACATCAAAATGGAGTATTTTCTCTCTCCCATTCGCTCTTCAATCGATGGAAAGTGTGTGTGAAACTAATTGGACAAAATCGCAGGGCATTTATTGATTAATCAGCCAGAAAAATGAGAGACCAGTATCGGTGTTGGGTTGACATTTGGAAGGGAGGGGGACATTGCATGCCTTTTTGATTAGGGAAAAAATAATTCAATACCACTGAATCTTTGAGTATCTCAGCAACAACCTGCGAGAGCAAAAGAACCTCACAGGTACAGTATAGTAAGAGAAAATGATGAGGACAAAAATCCATCTTCCAGCATTGGCAAGTCCAGTTTAGTCTTGTTGCAGCATGTTGGGCAAAGCACCACCGATAGCTGTTTAACTGTCTTGTTTCAAATCTTGATTTTATTTTTTTAGGGCTGTGGAGTTTACAGAAAAACGTTGTGTATCGTAGCTTGGCAATACATTTTACTGGTGAGGAACACAGAACTGTTTCTCTCGGTACCTTCCGAAACACAAATTCACAT
The DNA here is from genome assembly GCF_902362185.1 of Chanos chanos. Lineage (NCBI taxonomy): Eukaryota > Metazoa > Chordata > Actinopteri > Gonorynchiformes > Chanidae > Chanos > Chanos chanos. Next base: position 17,128,263 of record NC_044504.1, read on the forward strand.
CCCAGACTTAAACTTAAACTACCCAGTAGAGAGTTTTTTGAAAGGATAGTAATGGTGAGACTATAATCCACAGTCCCCATCCTGGGAGGATTGTATAATGCTACTTAGAATTTATTTCTGCTGCACTTCTGCACTGTTCCACATGTGGAACTCTATGAGAGGTGAGGAGAAACCATGTCTGTAACTGAAGCAGATTGAAATAGTAGTTGGGAAAAAGATGCCCTGTCCGTGACTGCATTCCACATCAGGAAGTGTTCATATTTTCCTTACCCTTGAAGCCTATTAATGGTGTAACACAAAATAAATAAATAAATGAAATAACAAGATTTATGAGATTGTGAACAACCTCCAAGCCCTTCCCACTGTAGCCCATAGGCTCGGTGCCACACTTAAAATTCTTTGACAGGATGAGAACCATTACAGAGGCTCTCACATGTCTGTAGCTCATAATACTGCCTTTGCCCAGCTCCTGGCACAAGACTCCCATTCAAGAAGGAAGACTTTATTTAGAAAGGGTTTTTTTTTTTTTTTTTCTTACCCCATTGCGTGCAACAGAGGCAAGATTGAAATCTGAAGTGGGATTAATGGCATGTAAATGGACTGGACATTCCTGGAGAGCTGGAAATTCTGATTTTGGATCTGCAACGTCATTGGAAATGAAGACATACAAGTATCCCGCAACTCCTGAACGCAGTTATCTTGAGGAGATCTTAACGTTCAGGCAGCATTCTGTGAGAATGTTTTTTTTTTTTTTTTTTAAAGTGCCAGGTCATGCGCTGGCCTTTGGTCTGATTGGCTGGCAGGACTCAGCGGGAATGGTGCTGGTCTGATTGTCCAACTGCTTGCTTCGATTGGCTGTCAACAGGAGAGGGACACGGCCATATTATACGGAGTGCCACTCCTTCAGGCTCTCATTGTTTCTAATGATACACCTCACATACAAATGGATCTCCTGGTCTAAAGCATGTTTTAACTTACTTGTTTGAGTTACAAAAAGAGGTTCGTAATCACAATTTATCATGCCACCCTGTTTATAGGTTTTAGAAAAAAATAAAGTGTGAACAAAAAGCCTGTTCAACTAACACAATATATTTATCTTCATCTAAAAGTAAAGTTTTTCAAAGGTTTTCCTCAGCATGAAAAAAATATATTGTCGCCATGACAATATACAGTTTCAAAACATTATAAAAAGTGTGAATTGCCATCAGTGTAGTCTGCGACACCCTGGACATACATTATTCTTATTGCTGCAAGGAGTGAAAAACCCCAGTGTTCTGGTCACTTACTCAGTTATGGTTTTTTGACAAGTAACCAGCAGTGATGGCGCTTCTGTGATTCTCTTTACACTGAGAGAAAGCAGGTTTAGTGAGACACCAGGGATATGGACAGAGGGACTAAAGGCAGACCTGGTTTTACAACCTGTTTGGGATTTGGCTAGTGCACCGTAACTAACACCCCTGCTGTATCACATATGCTCCTGAATTTTAAGTCTGGCATTCTGCAGGAGGTAGTGGTTTGCAGGACCTGAGAACAAAAGCCATCTGTCATAAACAAACAACAAAAAAATGCCTGAAAGAAATAGCCTTTCTTTGAAACTTAAAATAAATAAATAAATAAATGAAATGAAAGTATGTCGTAATGTGCGACTCCAGACGGCCAATTATATTTTATTTAGGCACTTAAAGTTTGTGGAGGAGTGCAGGATATTGCCTGTAATGTGTACACAAGCAGTATGGAGCACTGAAGCAACTGCTTAAAACTTATCCCTGGGGGACACTCCTCCAGGGGAGAGGGAAGGTAGAGACAGCCACCTGCACTTGTCTGCTCCAGTGTGTGCCAATTACTCACTGACAGACAGCCCGAGAAGCTGACAGTTTCTCATCGTTTGGCAGATGCCAAACACAAATGCCCTGGTGCATGGCCTACAACAATACAATGTTAAGATAGGCCCTGGAATGACAGCTTGGCTGGAGTGCAGCCAAGAAGTAGAAAAGAACTCAATGCTTGCTGTATGTCTGTATGTATGTGTGTGGTTGGAAGGGACTTTTTACCAATATTAGACTGTCTTTGACAAAAAATTTTTTAAGATAACAATACATCATTCATTTACTCATCTTTAGTCCTGACAATAATTATAATAGGATGAGATACAGAGAGGGTGCTGACCAGTGATGCACAACTGATGTGATTCAGTGAAAGTGGATAAGAGTCTTTTTTTTTACAGACACCTAAAATTAACATTTTTTTTTCACTAATGACTTTTTTTTTATTTTCAGCTCCGCCTCTTTTCCTAACTCTCTTCAGCAATCACATCTGACTAAAACAATTTTGCCATTTATTTAATCTGATTATGTCACTCAGGCATACAGTGCACAATTTTAAAGAATGACCCACTTATGTTTTTTGAATTGTTTTTAGAATTAAATTTCTGTTCTGTGTTAAAGTCATTAAAATAAAAAATAAACACGGGGCATGGTTTCATATCCACAATTATACATTGCTGTAGGTATTTATGAACAGTCTGTTACTGAAAACCACAAGACCACTTTTGATAATAATCACCACAGAAATCATTAAGCCTCAACTAGACATTTTCAGTGGCAAAAAAAGTTAAAAAAAAAAAAAAGAGAGAGAGAGAGAGAGAGAGCGAGAGAGAGAGAGAGAGCGAGAGAGAGCCAGCTGGAGAATTCAAAGCCACAAAACCCTCAGTCAGATCAGTAAGGAATGCAGGAAGTGTTCTTCCTATTACAGCATGTGACAGTTAACCTACATCATTTATTTACAATCCCCTACCTGGCTTATTGTCTGTCTGTCAGTTTGATTAGTCAGGTCTAGAGTGCTTGCGTGACACTGTCACATTACTGCTTTAGCCTTGGGGCTTCTGAAACACACAAGAGCTCAGGTCTGCCTGTAGTCTTAGGTGAGAAAATCAAGGAGTGACCCAGTCCATTCAGAGTCCTGGTGTTAGGCCTGGGGAATGTCCAGCCGACTATGACTGCCAAATCAGGCAGACAGCACTGTCACTAACCATAGCGGTACTGATACCATGACATGGAGGGATGGAGCTTTGTTTGAAGGGACCATTGCTCTGAGCTATATCTGGGGGAAGAAGAGTTGAGTGATATGGTGTTGAAATCTGATGTGAGTAGACTACATTCCAATGAGATGAGCCAAGCTGAGACTTTCTGTGACAACACTGTGTAGTGGTCCATTAAGATTTCCCCACAGGCTTTGATTTTAGACTAGTAATCTCAGGTGGTAAAACTGAGAATGACCCCAAATTGACAACTGCAAATGTATCTAGTTAAAAACTGTATAGATGATTAATGTTTGTAAATTCTGTACTTAAATATATAGTGAAAAGATAGGTCTCTAGCTTATGACTTAACAAGGAAAAATGTTCAGATACAGTACAGTGCATACGGAATAATCCACTGTATCCATGTTATTGTAAGCATTTACACATGAATAACAGTTGTAATATGGTATAGGTATACCTTGTTTTTGAATGCTCATTCTAATGTTGTTTACCACTTGAAAAAAAAAAGTCGACTCAACTGTTGAGTAACAACACATAAGTCTCAAAGAACAACTCTACATTGACCAAAGCAGCACACAAGGTTGCCACGCATGACAAATGAACAAAACACAACCTACATCGCTCATTAGATGTAAAACCAATACACTAGTAAATATGGAAACAAATAGTCTGAAATGTTGAACGAACATCCATTCCAACTCATTAGGGCTTTATTCACAATACCCTCCTGACAGTTACAGGGAGAAATTTGAAGAAGTTACTTAATGACTGAAACTTTTTTTTTTTTTAATCTTTTTTTTTTTTTAATTTCTTTTCTCTATGAGCCACAGAGACACTTACATGTCTTGCATCATAAGGAGTGGATATAGCCAAAACTGTATCAATTAATGAGACGTTGTTGCTGCAATCTATATATGCAAATGCAGCAAACAATATACGTAATTATAGATAACCCTAAAATAATAACTTTCTTCAGATAATTATGACAATGATTCAACTCAGTGCTCAAACAAATTTCATTAATGGATTGAGAGCTAAAAATGATCCACTACCCTGCACTAAGAGGGGGGATTAGTCAACACCACATTACTATTATCTTCATATGCAAATGCAAAAAATAAGCAATCATCCACTCCCCCGGCAGTTACAAAGACAAATAAAGAAAGTTACTGAGCTTGAAAGACTGATGTTTGGACTACTGAAATACATGAGACTTGCTGGAAACTGTGTAGGTGATGTTTGTATGTGCAATCACTTTGTAATTTTCTCAGTTTTTGAACATGTATCTTAATCCATATGGAAACACATAGAATACATAAAGTACATGAGAAAAGCGTGAATATCAGGTATATGAGAAAAATATGGAAACCAAGTGTCATAGGAAATCCATGTTTTTTAGTTTACCAAATACAGTATTATAACCGAAATGCATAATGCCATGTACTTAGCTTTACTGCTTTTTTCTTTTTCTTTTTTTTATGAACTTTTGGAGATCTGCATTGCAAATGCTGATGTTTGAATGCTACAACAGCAAATTTACCAGTGTTATATTAACTATGAAACTGTTTGTATTATCCCACACCGGTCCAGCATAAGGTAATGTAAACACTCTCCGATTCAACATAGCACTCTCGAATTGGTTGCGTAACGTAAAAATGTATGTTTACCTGTCGCCATTAGCTACGTCCAAAGAATGAGCATCTTTATCCACACATACATATACACACGTCTGAGTACATAAGGGACATTGACAGCATGTCTGAGGTTTACCTGATGGCTTGGATCTGTGCTCTTGCCCATTGTCTGAATGACTGCTGATTCTCAGTTGATCTCAGTGGGACCATGAGGCCTCTCAGCCTTATTTCCTCCTCAAGCCAAGTTATAGCACTAAGGGTCTACCTTAAGATCTCCTTACAGCACTCTAACAATCACTCTCTCTGGGTGAAAGGTCTCCAAGGGCTCAATTTAAAATGTGGATGGTCACCCCTGCACAGATTAATAGCAGAGTATGGACAAATTCACAGGGATTTGGGCTTGCCTGCTCAGCAGGCCATGCTTAAGGCCTGGAAATGAACTGACACGCATGTAATGGTCATGCAACCTGGCTTTCACAAGAGCGGCTCTGGTTCTGTGCATGGGGAATCTTCGTTTTCTTTTCTTTTCTTCTTTTTTTTTCTTTTTTTAGTACTATACTTTGTAAAATGCAACGCAGCACCTGTTGACTTAAGCATCTCACATAGCAACATGAGGTAGTAATGTTAAAAACCTAAATTTCAGAAAAAATACAAAAAATGATAATAGAAGATATCACAAAATATATACATACGATTTGACTGAAGAGGTTTTTGTTGAAAATGTCTGTATTTATATACCACAACCAAATTTTAAAACAGATTCATTAAAACTGTTCTGAAATGTAAAGCAAGATTTAGGCTTAAAGATAAATGGAACCACGGTGAAGTGAACCTTTTTCAATTTTCTTTCTCTGACATTCATTACTGATAGACACGATGCACATCTAATGGACATACGAATGAGTCCATACTGAACATCTTAGGGTGCTTTCAAAAATATTCGATTCTTTCATGTTCCCTTGGGATTGCATTAACATAAATTAACTTCATATGGAAGCTATGTGGGTCAGCTTTACAGTTTTGATCTTTCAAATAATGCACATGGAAAATAATTATCAATCGGACACCATTACTGAGATGGACTGCAAGGTTATTGCTGTGAAAACTTTAATGAGGTCGATGCGATCTTCAATCACAGCCAAGGAGCGCCCTCAAAAAATTGCAGTCACATGGTATATACAAAGCCCGGTTGATTCTGTGTTTAAATTGAGATCTCAATCTTTTTCATTCCGGTTCAAAATCAGAATTCTTGAATCAGAACCAGAACAGTATATGAGAATAGTGCATGATGAACATGCTATGTTAAAGCATAAAATCAGAAAAAAACCCCACTGTTTTATCTTGACTACAAGCAATTTTTTTCCCCTATTTCTGTCTCATGTCTGATACAACCAAGATTAATGACAAGTATTGCTCTCATTATAGCAACGTAATCATTTGAAACCCATTTTTACATCAGAGAGGTATCATGGCCTATTACTATCAATAATTATGCACATACATGTTTCCATGTTACATGAGATCAGTCTTCCCTTTAGCGCCAAGGACTACAGTTTCCACCCATTAATGACCTCCACGGTCTGAATAAGCTTTTAATTAAAGAAAATGAAGTCAGGAGGAGAGAACTCTGTGTATCATGAAGAATTCAGTTCATATTATGTCCTTATTAGATGTAAATCCTCAAGCAAAGTTAGACAGTTATCCAACTTCCAGCACAATTAGCAGGGGAATGGTCCACAGACTGTGTCTGACATTCACACTAGTGTGATATAAAAACAGATTGAATATCTCTTTTTTGTGTCACATAAGAGCGTATACTTTCCTGGCCTGTGTTATTTTTTTTTCTGTATTGAAGTTTTCTGGATGATCTGAAAAGCAACGATTTCTCCTCATTATGTTCTTTCCCAGGTGACCGGGGTAAAAAAGAGCTTTTCTGTCTTCTCCTCCGAATCCCTTCACGAACCCAACTCCAGGATTCAACTCTTGCCATCTCATGACCTCTGACCTGCAAGCCTTGGAGGCAGGATTACCATTGAGTTCGGCTCTGTCTTTGTTCCTCTCGAATGAGAGAGCCGAGTGCCGCTTTAATGAAATTCAAACGGCTGCCACTGAAGCTCCACACATCCGCAGAGCTCTCTGTCATCCTCAGTGACTGGTCTTCAGATAAAAACTCTCATAGCCTAAGAATAAAGACTGTTAGAAAATTGAGGGAAAAAAACAAAAAAAAAACCCCAAAAAACACAGACGACTATGAAGCTATGTGATTCTCCAGGAATTTGAATAAACCACAAATGGTACACTTGTGGTGTAATTAGTATTCACGAACTATCTATTTAATATAAGAGTGTAATTTATGTTTCTAGATAATTGCTGAAAAACATATATTTTAAAAAACAAACACATCGCACTACTTAGCGTGCTCGGTGTATACCAAGCATGTCTTCTACAAACCACAAAGCACTAAAGGGGCCTTTTGGAACAAAAACAATTCTATTGATCTTTTTCAAAAGAGAGAGAGAAAAAAAAACAGTTGACCATTTTTAATACAGGAAAGGCAATTAGTCATTCTCATTTAGTTAAATATGTTAAATCTGTTCCCTTTAGTTTTTAACCATTAATAAGAACCAAAGTTCAAAGCACTATACTAATATGAATTCCAGTCCTGTGTTTGAAGATACTAGTTGAGTCCTATTCCACCATTACCAGGCCATGGGCTTAGGCTTCAGTTCTGACTCAGTGACCCTGAGAACCACCCCCCCCTCCTGAGAATCCCCCACCACCTGTGACCCATGCAGTCCACAGCAACCCATTCAAATGCAGGTCTATGTTTGAAAGCCTATGGGAATTCATCCAAATGTGAAGGGGGCTAAAGCTTCACCAACAGGGGTCAGTGAGTGATGATTGCACCAGATGCACATACGGCTATTGTGCCTGGGTAACTGCTGCTACAGCCAAAAATTTCCTTTTCTATGGGGCCTTGAGAACCTACACAGACTTTTTTTCCCCTGCCTTGTTCTGCAACTTAAATTCAGATAAATAAATGCTTTATGCACTTCTTTTATTGTAAGAGCAATTTCAGTGTTCATATTTAGAAATAAAAAGGTGTAAGATCATTTTTATTGTGTTTGTCAAAATATTCCCCTTTGTTGCAGAGCAATTAAAGAAAATGTTTGTGCCCTGAAAGTTTGCTCTGTCTCCTATCAGCTTGGATTTTGTCGAATATTATATGACAGCTAATTACATCATGATGTAATGCCACAGTGAAAGACTGAAATAATCACGTTAGATCTTGAATTCGCTTCACTCTCGGGTTTTAGGATAAGGCAGCTTTACTGTAAACGGAGGGCTTTTTTTTTTTTTTTTTTTTACTGTGGTGATGTCTGTCACAGGTGTCTGTTGGACTATCAATCATCTAAAGAAAAGAAGCGATGAAGCTCACACTTTCACACAGCACTCCATGTGTTTCTGACTTTTCCAGATCTCATAAAAGGAAACTCAAGGCTTTTCACTTTCACAGAGAAATCATCTCTATGCCTGGAAGAAGACGCTATATTTGAATAAATGCTTTCGGTGCAGAAAATCTTGTTCTGTTAAGAATGGCAGACTCAAAGCAGCTGCTTAAGCTGCAGTCAAATTAATGAAAACAAAATGATCTTAAATATGCAGGAAAAGATTCAAGGCTTTTCACACAGGATTCTTAGGCAAGGCGTCTGAAGCCATTTGACATCGTGGTATATTTGAGAAAACAAAAAACAAAAAACAAAAAATGGAAAAGCCTTTCTGGGTGGTAAAAATGATGAACAATAGCCATTAAAACTAACCTTTCAATACTTTTATTATCTAATAATGCACTAACAATACAAGTTTACGATATGTGTAACACAACAGATTGAGTTGATTTCAGCTTTCAAGTGAGTTCCCATAAGACTGGCCATGAGTGAAAGGATCAAATAATCCTCATATGTCCTATGCACATGGCTTCCTTATGAAGTAGGTTCATACGCTCCCCAATGCCATCTGTCAATAGCTTATTATTCTAAACTCTTACAGAAATAACTCAGCCCACATCATCTATGATAAACTCCACTAAACAGAGCTACCTTCCTATGCCTCGCATACTGCCAACAAAGCAAAAGAAAAAAAAAAAAAAAGACACTTCTGCTTAGAAATAGGTGAGAGAACCCACATGAGCTAGCTGAGTATTGATTTTTTTTTTTTCCTAAGTGATGCCGAGTTCGGAAGGTAGCATGGACGATGGTCCTGAAGCAGATGTCTAATGGAGTTTAGTGAGCCTATACTTTATCAAACCGGGCCAGCACTGACAGTTAGATGCTGGAGGGCAATTAAAATTAAAGCGTGCCTGATTAGAATATCATATTCCTCTGGATGGTAATTACTGTGTCTGGCTTGGTATAAATAATTAATTATGCAAAACCCGTGCAGCTGCCACTGGCTAGAGTTAACTGACTTTCTGTCAACATCTCGCAGTTCTGGAAAGGATAAAGAGATTTGGGAAATAAGCTCTTTAGCTGCTATCTCCTGGCCTGTTGGGGTGCGTTGCTCCATTGAAACAGTGGCTGCAAGCCCTCTGTGAGTGCAGGTGGTATGGCAAGGACAATGCTTGGATTTTCTTTTGAAGATCTGCTGAACAGAGACATTTTAAAAAGGAACGTCTTTGAAAACACAGCTCGTCTCATCAATACACGCCAGGCAAACAGACATGTTTTGATTGTCAATGACAATAAACATTTTTTTCCCCACTAGCATTTGTGCCAACATCACCAAGACAAAAAAATCACTCTTAGGCATAGCTGCGTTGAAATATGTTTTTTTTTTCACTTACATGTCAGTTATAGACTTCCCCCCCTTACTCTCATTGGTTAAAAAGGAAGAGGAAAAACAGTTACTTCATCAGCACTTCCAGTCCTGTACTTGTTCTAAAAAGAACAGTGCTGTAATGAAATAACCAGCTCTTTACCAGTTTCTGGATATTACACTAGATGGGCTCATGTCTGACTGATTTATGATGTCAGGTTTTTAATCTAAACCATCCAGAACAACAGATGTGTCAGCTATTGGTCAGTGGGATAAGACTAGATATTCAAAGGACACTTAAAAATCTATCAGGCTGTTTAAAGGAGGTTCTGAAGAAGACTTGAAGCCAGAAAGGAGTCAGTTCGTCCACTTGAATTTCCATTACAAATGAAAAAAAGCAGACAATTGCTTATTCCTCTCTGGGAGAAACACTCAGAAATGAACATTTGATTTCTGGCCTGTTGATACAAGCAGGAAAGAAACTCGTAAGACAGGCCATCTGCACGTACAAAGCATCTCTTTTATGTTTAAATCTCCACTCACGTAAATATAAACACTTAAGATGTTGAATAAGTAAAGCTCCGATTATGCACCAAACATACCTCATTAACATGACCTTCTCAAAGACATTCATAGCTCACAAATTAGCTTCATGCTGGCCTGGACTAGGATAATCAAATACAGAAGGTTATATAAGTGAAGGAAGGTTATTCCATTTACAGAGGGAAAATGTGGAAACAAAATTGGAACCAGAACAAAGAGACCTCAAGATCACTTAGAATGTTTATCAGCTTCACTCTTCAGTTATTCTTACAGTGCACACATCGTCGTAACCAGGGCTAATTGTAACATTATGTAAGCACTGCGCTGACGAACTCGAAAGTTAAAAATAAAAGCCACTGCATTGCATAAATCATGTGATAAACATCAAGTAATTATGACCACCCGCATCATGTAAACGTTTGAGAGAGCAGAGTTCACTGGGCGGATGAGTCTCTGTGGTATTATAGGGTCTACTCAACCACAGAGAAGCGATGGTTTCTGCACTCTAGATGCTGCTGGGTTAATATGTCAGGCTGTCTTAAAAACCTTGTTCACAACCCAAAGGACCTGCTACATCAACGAAAGACCTTGTTATGTACTGCCCTTTGAAGAGCAGCTTTCATAATCTTGATCGACTGCATAATTTGCTCCACTAAAAGCTGTTCTTTTCAGTCAAACTTCACTTGAGTAAGATATCTCATGGCATCCCGAGTGTGTGTTAAAATGCTAAAATTTATTTTATATCGACCACTTAAATAAAGCTGCATAATTACAGTGTTCTTTGTACTGCACTTGATATATGCACATTTCTTTCTTTCTTTCTTTCTTTCTTTCATTCTTTCTTTCTTTTTTTAACTTTTCTTTTGGCCTCGAGGTTTTGTACAGGGGGAGATGAATTGGTACATGGATTCTTTGATAATCTTTTGTGGAGGGAGGTTTGTTGATTATGTGCATTTCAAGGCCGGGCTAGTGGGAGGTAGACACAAAATTAGATTTATTTTACCACAGAGACATTAGCTGGGCACAGAGACATTTAAAATAATGTGTTGGTAGCTTGAAAGAGACAAAATATACAAAGATGTGAATAGATTTTATTGTGCTTGATGGCACTGAGAGATGGAAAGAATAAGCTAAGCACATATTGCAAATTACGAAGAGATTTTTTTTCCTTCAAGAGCGCTGGAGGATACTGTCATCACTTTTGTAAATGATGTTTTGAGACCAGGTTGATTAAAAATTTTCTGAGGCATCCTGAGATACGATGTAATGGAGAATCTTTTGTGACTATCAGATATGATGAAATAGAGTAGTATAAATGTATGTGAAATTCAGATTTATTTGTGGACCAGAGACTTCTTGACATGATTTTTTTTTTTTATTCCTCTGTAACCTGAAACATTACCATGGTACTGTATGTCCTTCAGCTGTAGGAGCACCTGGTGCTGCTGGCAAACAGGGCCAGACAGTGAAAAAAGTGATACTGGAGTCTGGGCTGCTGAATAGCATGTCACAGCTGCCTGGCTGGTAGTTCCTACAGCCATGGCTTGGCAGAAGCCAGAGTGCCTGCATCTTCTCCACTCTGTCAACACCCTGCAGGAACCACAGTCTGTCTACCACCAAACACTGCCAAAACAAGCCTCCACAGTTCCCCTAGCAGTCACAAACACTGAAAGCCGACACAGGGATGGACAAACACTCTGCCATCAATGACTGAGTAGAACTGGGAATTCATGGTGGAAGGATGTAATAGAATGAAACGGGCCATCAAAGAAACTAAAGGTGTTGATTGAAAATCCACAGCTCCTGTTCAGCAAAAAGCACCAAAAAGTCTGTCCTTATTTCTATATTCTCCCACTTTATGAAAAGCTGAGAAAGCCAGAAACCTGAGTGGGTCAAAGCAGTCCTTGGCTTCGAAGGAAAACACATAAAACTGTGTAACTGTCAAAATGTAGTTTCTGATTCTCCTTACGATAGCCCTGCTGTTTTGAAACTGTAGCTTGGCTTCCCGCAGTTGGCAAATATTGACTGACTAAAAACACTGGGTTAAAAAAAAAAAAATCCTCAGACAACTTGCCTTTGCCTTTTTCTGAATGTTGAAAGGCTCTATCTGAGCAATGCTCTATCAAGTCTCTGAGAAAAGAAGAGAGAGAACATAAATCAAGACTGTTCCATGTAAGATATGAAATTTGCATTGAGCCTTTCAAATGAGGTCCTTTATGTGTGAAAATGACTGACAGTTGTAATATCGTAATGCTCATAGAATGAACTGAATGGAAACTGGCAGAGAGCCAACTCGGATTTCGGTGTAAGAACACAGCCAAACGCACTTGAAAAATAGTGCGTGCAATGAAACCCAGCTGACTCCGTTTTAGCACTACTCATAATGTGGAAAGCTAGGAGCTCTTCCTGTTCGTTATTGCCAGGTATCCAACATAAAATTCTTGGGTTGCTTTGAATGAAATCATTCTTAGTGCAGGGGACTCCCTGCTAACAGGCCCATAAATTAGCCACAAGGACAGGGTGTAGAGAAACTCTGCCTTTCTCTTCAGTATACTGGACTTTAGAAAGATCATTGGACTGCTGCCAACCCTGATAACACTTTGGTGTTGAATGTATAAAGGGTTCTAAAAAGGCTTTAAAAGTCCTAATGAATGGTATTGTTCTTTGTTTTAAATTTGTATTGTTAATCCTGCTTTGCGACAAGAACAGATTAATAACCTGTTTAATTTGATATTCTGCACAGCGAGGCATTATTATTCTTTACGTATATGTCTGGCGGTTGTGCCATCTCATACCTAGAGTTTTGAGCTATTCAAGTACTGACATGCTCAGTAACAACTATGTGCATCTTAATTTAACACTCTTGGACACATGTGGTGTGCACTATACCATATCCCTCAGTCAAAAAAGAAAAAAAAACACACACACACACACAAAGATCCATCGCAACACCCGCGCACCTATAGCTATGCTAGCCATGTGGTAATAACTGACTGTTTGAAATCTCACTAGTGTAGAGCTGGGAGAAAGTGTGTTAATTGAACTCGTGTTCTACTGGGAGAGTTGTCATATGTCATGGTCATATGTGATGTTGAATTCCTAGCACACGGACTCCATTCAGAAAAGAGAAAAATAAAAGTGATGTCACGGTTTGTTGAAGAGACTGGATTCATACGCAGGTTAGTATCAGTTTTATTTACACAGAACATGGAACAAAAGACTTCTTGGAACTTACAGGATCCAGGATTCAGGCTTCGCAGGAGGTTGATTTGACAGAACACAACACAATTCCACACCAAGAATCAAGAGCAAAACTACAAGTATTTATACAGGACCAGACAAGACTAAACTATCAAGAAACAGTTGGAACCAATAATTAAACTGACAGGGTGAACCAAGTAAACCTAAACCAGGAAGTAACAAACCTTAACGAAAACTAACCACTAGAGGAGGAAAGAGAGGACCAGGGTGTCAGAAGTGATACCTACAGAGCACTAATAACACACATCATATATTTTCGGTCAGTCAAAAGAAGAGGTACCATGTGCAAAAGCAGCAGTTTCCAGAACCTTGTGAAATTCAAGTAATGATCCTTTCCATGCTTATGTATACAAGAACAGACCATTTAGGGTTAAGTTTCTAGAACAAGGACAGCTCCTTTGCCAAAGACATTTCCTATCTACATTTCCCATGGAGACGATTGGACGTTTATCAAGCACGGTATAACTAATGTTCATATTGATAATGGCTCAAATGACCCTCTGGAATGTGAGTGATGCCACCCAGGAATTCTCCCATCTGCTGCCTATCAAGGGAAGGGCATCTTCTTTAAGTGTCCTTGCTCTTAAAACAGGCCCTAATGAAACTGCAGAGAAACTGCAATCACATTAAAAGCATCACTTGTTCTTCTAAGTCGCAAAGATTCCTCTTTAACCTGTTACATTCATTATCATTATACGCTGAATATTTGTGTATTACAGACAGCAAAGTAGAAACCACCAAGCCTAATATGGTAAATGTTATTTTTGCAAATGGCACTGTTAAATGGTAAATATAACAGTGGTTAAACAAGCTGCAAAGAATTTGAGAAAGGACTTTGGTGTTATTTGCAGCTAATTTGGTGACAAACCCTGAAATTAAAGATACATAGTTCACACACACACACACACACACATGCACACACAGCTTGTGTGTGTGCGTGCGTGCGTGTGTGTGTGCATTTACTGGCTTATGATGACATCATAGTTATTTTTGCTCTTTTAAAAAACTCCATCTCAGAAGCAACACTGGGAGCTAAAGACTCTTATTGTGTTTTCCCAAACAATGAGAGTACATAATAATTTTTCTTTTTAAGCTGAGACAGCTATCTGGAGCGTCCACCCAGATGGATTATCCTGCTAACCACGAATCCTTTTGCAACAGTTGAGAGGATGAGACTGCCTGTTGGAGTCTATCCAGTAACTCCGATCCACTTCCAGTGCTCAGCTTCCAGATTCCTCTGTCTTAGTTGCTCTGTGTGGACCAGGAGGGCTGCCGTAATGGCCACGCCCATGCTGAGATTGGACTGGTTCCACTCAGCAGGCTCATAGCCCAGATGGCCCTTCATCTACCTCCACACTGTCCAATTCAACACATCTGTTTCTGTTCACTGTTTCTTCCACCATCCCAGCAGAGCACAGGTGGGTGTGTGAGACCACCACACACCCACCCACACACACACCCACACACACACACACACACACACACACGCGTGTACGCACATACACAGCAGGTCCCCGATCACATCCATCTATCAGCCAGAGCTAGGCAAAGCTGTCCTTCATTCTGATCCAGAGCTAACGCTCTGAAACAACAGTAGAGGGGGAGAATGTGATTAAGAGAATGCTCTTAAAGCCAGAGAGAGAGAGAGAGAGAGAGAGAGAGAGAGAAAGAAAGAAAAAAAGTGCAATCAGTCTGCAAGGCATTAGTTTAAGCATTGTATACACTTGGACAATATGAGAAAGAGAGAATGAAGAGCGGCAATTCACTATAAACAAAAACACAGATAATTGGACACATGCAAGAACAGTGTTATTAGCATTTCAACTGGATTCTTGGCTGTTTTTTTTTTTTCCCCGTGGTGGCGTAGTCAGTGTATTCTCTGCATGGAACAGTGAGATTGCTGTAGGGTATGAGATTAGATATGGTAGACCATGGAACAAATCAATGATTCCTGGCTCTGAAATTGTGTGTTTACATGCAGTTGTGTTCAGAGTGAGGACAGATCATGCTGTTTCTAATGTGTATTTCCAATTTGACGTAACCATGCGGAAAAGAAAAAAAAAAAAAACTCGGTGTTGAAAGAAACACATATTTGTCCTCATTTGCATTTGTAGATTCTTATCTCATTTGATGACTAGATTCTCTATTCTCTTTCCTGTTTCATCATAATAAACATTGTACAAGAACATTTTAACAGTCTATAACAAATCCCTAACAAAACAAGCCCATCTATAGGAGCACAACTCCTGTAATCATATAGGCACAATTATTGAATACAAAACGCCATACACAGGAGGGACATGATTTGTTCAGCAACATTTAATCTTAGATGCATTCTGGGAAAATAACCCCCACTGGATGTATCATCAAACGTGATATTCCTCAAAAAATCGGTGAACTGTGAACCATTTACCGTTTCTAAATGAATTCAAATAAATGACTGAGTAAATGAATAAGTTCATACATTTCACTGATAGGTTTTAACTGTCTGTTCCCAGACTGTTTTTCATGGTGCCATGGGGGCTGCATATGGGATGGCGTTCCCCCGTCGGCTGCTTTAAGAGGCCTGCGGCTAGATGCCACTGCATGCTCCTGCAGGGGAGCAGATAAGCAGCCATACCCATCCAGGGCCTCCCCATTGAACCCCAGCAAGCCTCTAAGCTTCAGCTCCACCAGATGCCCCAAGCATCCATCACGAAAAAAGCTTCCTGGTAAGGTACCAGTTTGACTACTGAGGCAAGAGGCGAAACATTTGGCAACATCAGGTGCGAGAGGTGGAATCTCAGGCTTTGTGGACACAAGTTATTTTAAGACCTTCTTCTTTTTTTTTCCGTTTCTTTTTCTTTTTCTTTTTCTTTTTTTTAACCACAGCTTTTGCAGCCTTTAATTTTTTTTTTTTTTTCATTTAAGAAGAAAAACATTATGAATGTGTGAGACACCGGAATGAGAACATGCACACCAGGCCTTGTTTGTAAGGCCACGAGGGAATGTAGTTCTCTTCTTTAACAGGTCTGGATTAACCCCCTATGCTAATGTAGCAGATGCTAAACTCCAGTAAATCAGTGGTTAACAGGGGCTTACATCTGTGGAACAGGCAACCAGAAACAGAATCCACCTTTTTCCCCCCCTCCCATGCTAAATTGCGAGGCTGTTACTTACCCATCTGAGTACAATTTAAGAAATAAATGAGAGAAGTCAGTTAAATGTTTCAGCCAAATGAACAGGACAGACCAGGGAAAAAATTGGGGGAGGTGGAGCAATTATATGAGTAGCATTTATTCCTTAAAACAAGCTTAATGTTTTACATTCAAAACAGTCAATTAATAGAACTGCTAGCCACTTCCTAGACAGTTTATACAAACATTTATTGATATATGTACCTTAATTATTAACTCTGTCTATAAATGAGAATTGTGTCCAAATGCATTAATATCATGTAATGAGGCAGATGTCACCAATAATTTGATAAAATAATTTAATGAAAGTTTCCTGTTGGATCTTGGGAACACACAGGGAGAAAGCTTTGCTTTGTTATTGACTGCCTTACAACCACAGAGATTCATCAGTTTTGGTGAGCTAAATTTAACAAATAAAGAGTTGTAAAAGACTAGTAACATTGCAACAGGATGAAAACAGGAGTCCATCAATATATTTTATGGGCAGTAAAAGTAAAAAAAGTAAAGAAATAATATATGTACTTGTTTTGAGATCTGCACGTTGGCTGGTTCAAATACTGTATGTGGATGTGAATACGAGTTTTTTTTTTTTTAACTGAACATGGCGTGTGTTAGACAGCTAAGTGTTACCCATCTCTCTGGATTTACTGTCTTAGACTCTGACTTGCATCATATAACCTTTGACTGCCTTTGATGTAATCAATGGTCAGATCTTAAGAAGTTTATCGAACAACTTCCACATGTCTCTCAGATGTTAAAAGCATGGCACTGAATCCCTTTCATGATGATGAAGAGTCAGAGCATATTGCTTTTTAATTGGCTGCAATTAGGATGTTGGAATTCTTTTAACTAAATGAGACTTATCCCCATATGAAACCACACGCTCTGTGACATATGTGCCAGTAAGGTCTCGTTTGTACAAGATTCTCTATCAAACTGTACCCTCTGCAGAACCAATGCTCCTGTTCAGTTGGATAGTATAAAGCACTCAGCAGTCAGTGTAGTTTTCTATGTGTCTGGTGCCTGGTCGTACCTGGAGTTCTTTTTTCAAGGGGAAAATCCCACACAGCGTACATGAATTGCCACTGAAAATGCCCAAAAAAACTGCATTTGCATTTTAAACATGCTCTCTATAATGCTTTCCAACACACTCTCTACCCAGTCTACACATTTGGTGGTTAGTGGAAAGTTGTTTGTCTGAGCATTGCCCACTGGAGTAGAAAGAAAGGAAGATGTGGCATGTTGAGTGAGTGCTGGGGGCCCCGGTGCCCCCCTTCTGTTCTGTGGAGCACAGATGAGCCAGACAGAGCCCCATTCCTGGCACGGCCCTGAGCGGGTGGAGGAGAATAGCAGGATTTAGGAAGGCTCCCTCTGCAGCTGTTGGGTCCTTTAAAGGACCACAGAGACACCACAGAGGTCCCCTGGTACTGCCAAGGGCTTGTGATGGGCTTGTGACGGCCATTACGCAAACACCGATAAACAGGTACACATTGTTATCGGGGCAAAAAGCCGATTACATGAAATGCACACAAACAGATTGTGAGTTGGCAATAATGTGCTTAGGTTTACTTATAATAACAGGCTTAAAATCAACTCTGTTCACATTTCTCATCAAGTTTTGATGACCAGAACCCCCCCTCCCCCACTCCTCCACTATAACACACACACACACACACACACACACAACCCTCTGAAACACAATTATCTATTTTTAAGTAGCCAGTGTACAAGCCACAAAGTCTATAGGCTACAATAAGCAAAAATTAAAACAACAACAGCAACAAAAAAGCATATATTACATACATAATTTTTGTCATAAAGAAAGGCAGGTTTTCAACATGTGTTACACAGGCAGAGACGAGAACAGAAGTAGGTTGTGATCTTGTGAAGACAGAGACGGTTTTTGAATATGTGTTGCATAGACTGATAGGAGAGCAAAAGTAGGTTGTGATCTTGTGAAGAACCTAAGGGTCCTGTGTAGTGTCAGCTCTAAAGCCTGGTTTCTCCTCGCCCTGTGGCTGGCTATACTCACTTAATACCCTGTTCTCCTCCTTTCTCCAGCCCCATGCCTCCTGTCATGCATATCAATGCTTTATGAGAGGCCGTGAGACGGAGGGGGAGGATTTGGCTGTGCACTGAGGCCTAGACAACAGTAGGAATCAATCAAGTCCGCAGGATTACTGCTCCACTGGGTTGTGATCAATAGATCCACAACACTATCCCCTGCCAGGGAGTTTGACGGGATAAATAAGTGTCCAAGTGCGGCACCCCTCCCATCCTTGTACTCCCCTTTTTCTTCCTACCCTCTATTTCAATTGCTTACAGCAAAGAGAGGGCAGGGGCGTAAGGCCCAGGTTTTGTGGCAACTGAGTGGAGCAAAGGTTCTTCCTTGGTCTACTGGATCTTGACAATGCCGGCGAGAGTGGCACATTTAGAGCCCTGGCACATTTAGCTACAGGCTTTGCATGTGTATATGTTTTTCCCATCTGCCTATCACATGTCCATCTATTCAGTGACATATGTGATACAGTTACAGTTTGTTAATGGAAAGGATTGCTTATTTTGTCTTTAAAGTTATGTTAATGCCAAGGTCCATCCGATGGAAAGGAGAGAGAGAGTGAGTTGTGTGTGTATGTGTGGGTGTGTGTGAGTGAGAGAGAGAGAGAGAGAGAGAGAGAGAGAGAGAGAGAGAGAGAGAGAGAGAGAGAGAGGGAGATGGTAAAAAACACTGCTGGTGACTCTACGGTGAACAGAGGGGTTTTCTATTGAAAGAAAAAGAAAAAAATGTAGAAGGGCTGTTCATGGCCTCAGAGTTAACATAAGGCAATTTTAAATGTTACAGCTGTATGGACGTATTTGTGTGTGTGTGTGTTTGTGTGTGTGTTTCCATCTGCATGTGTTTCCACAAATGACCAGAAGGTGGCACTCCAGCAATTTTGATACTGTCAGGTTGGTGTTCTGGGCAGTTAAGTAGTCAAGGTTTAAACATTACAGGGCCCGGCCAGGCAGTAGAAAGCCATCTCTAAGTCGCAAAGTCATCTCTAACAAGCTGTAATTACAGCAAGATACTTCATAAATGTCACATCCATAAATGAAACAACAGAGATGACACAGGGCAACCTACACTCTAACCGAGAAGTCTACAGGACCAATTCTGACAGAGAGCCATTTTACTCACTCTGGCATCATAAAGCCTACAAACTTTACATTGTAGACTTCAAAGTGTGTCTTTCCAATAGCTTTTATTCATGATTAATCAAAAGATAAACTAGGATATTAAGGCAATTAAACAAAGCATGCCATATCTGTTAAAAGCTAAGTACTATATAAACACATTATATACATACATAGATATATATGACCGTAAGCTTATGGTAGATATGATAGCAGGACAGATAAAAGCATAATTCAGTTACAATAATACATTCGGTTAGGCAGTTAATCAGCATAACCTGATTCTATCACTTCGGTTAGGGTTAAGAGAGCCCATGCTCTATCAAGTTTACAGCCTGTTCTCCCCAGAAAACTGGCAATATAATGTAAGATATTAGATGCGGGTATAGTGTAGCTACTGAAGAAGGGTGCTCCACAATCACTTTTGTGAGTGTGGATTTTCATTTAGTATGGCAACTGTCAAGATACAGTTTGCACATCAATTTTACTTATCCTACATCTGTATATATATATATATATATATATATATATATATATATATATATATATATATATATATATATAAAATACATAAAAATCAGCAAACAAATAAATAAAAACAATCTTACGTAAGAGGAATACGGACACATTTAAAAAAAAAAAATAGCTTCAGAAATCCAATAATGTAAAAGAGATTTGAGTGAGTGTGAGAAGCGTAGCCATGCGTGGCGAACAGTGCTTCCCACTCTGGGTCTGGAAGTCAAGGATGCTGCAGTCATTACTGGAGATGCTCTACAGTGGTGTTAATGCACAGGTAAGTGCTCAGCTACACACTCCTAGGCTTCTCAAAAGTGCGGAGGAGGGATTTGACTTGTCAATGACAGCCACACTTAACAGCTTACTGGCCGAGCCCAAGGCTCCAGCGCTAACGGCTAATGACCTCCTGAGCTCTATTAGCCGAGTCCCGATGCTGAGCTGCATGTATTATTTACAGGGCTAAAGTTGTGCCCCACGGCCTGTGAATCTGTGCTGCCACCACTGAGCAGAAAGTCTGACAGCTAACCGCACCGCCAACACTATAAACTCACCCATTCACTCAACACTATAAACACAAATCTCCCACCCCACCCCAGCTCCTCTCTATACAGCACCCCACCCACCCTAAAGTTAGGGTACAGTAATGACATTTTAACAGGAGCAGAATACTTTTGATGTAGTGTGAGTCACATGAACTTGATACCACTTTAACAGTTTTTTAGGCTATGATGGACTTCGAGAATTTTTTTTTTTTTTTTGATGTACTCGCCGCATTAGCATAAATCTGATAGAGGTTATATACCCCTACATGACTTATTTGTTTCTTAGTTTTCCTCGAAATGTCTATATAAGAAAAAAAAAAGCTGCCTCTGCTTGTTTTATACTGCAATTTACACCTCCTGGTCTGCCACAGATGCTTAGTTCAAAAGAGAACCCACGGGCAGTGCCTAACGAAGGACCTCCACTGCCATGCCTCTCACACCACACAGCCTGAATGTCAGAGTGCCTCTCCATCTCACAGTATTGACTGAAAATACATCCACTGGGCTGACTGGATTACTCTCCCCTCAGCGCCTTCAACTCCCTCTTCATTTCCCCACTTCAGCGTTCTCTCATGTTTGCCTTTCATTAGCTTTCATCTCTCCATTTTATTGAACCTCACCACTGGTATGAATGAGTGTATATATGTGTGTGTGTGTGTGTGTTTGTATGTGTGTGTGTGTGTGTGTGTGTGTGTGTTTGTGTGCGTGTGTATGAGTGTGTGCATGTGTGGCTTTGATGTGATGCTCAGCCCAACATAAATCCATATTTTCTTCTCCTCACAGTCTGCTCACAGTAACCACTGCTGCGGTCCATTGCACCCTGGTCCAGTTCTGCGGGTCCAAATGCTTCATTTCGGAGGTATAACCTTCGGTTCTGCGTTTTAGTGTTGTGTCTCAACAGTTCCACCCCTGAGGCCTAATGATACGGCACATGTTTAGCAGTTCTCTCTTGCCAAGCATCAAGACCTCTCATTCCAGAAATCATGCAGTTCTTGATAAGCTGACAGCAAAATTAAGAGTGCTAATGCTGGGGTAGAATGATAACATGATGTCCAGTGGGTGTCCAGATTGGAGCTGAGACACACTGTTTTCATCACACGCATTGATTTAGCAAGAGTGTGAGAGACAGGAAATCCTCAGGGACGTGGGTTAGCAGGTGCTAGACTTCTTTTTTTTTTCTTTTAATGGCAGCTAGTGGCTACATCACAATGCTTCCTAAGTTTTTTTTTTTTTCTTAGTCAATATCAACAGTACACACTGACCCAACTGTGTTGCCTTATGGTAGTTCTACCTCACAGGATTTACAGAGTGAAAAGTGGTGTTGTAATTAGTCAACATGTTCCTGCTGTGAGAACCAGAACTATGAGAGTGTAGCATTGTAAAAACCCTTATTTTGGCTCACAGACATTCTCCTAAATGAGTCTCCACAGGCATTCTCCTAAACAGTGAATGTAGTTTGAGTTGTGTCACTGAAGAACATTAAATAGCACAAATTGCTTTAATGATTTCATCTTCAGCTGCAACTTGTCCTTAATAAACCATATGTGCATACAATATGCACTCTTTTAATGGCAAAGAAAACAAGATGTTAACTTGGTGTAGAGTGGTAGAGTGTGTTTTACATAGACAAGAAATTATCAAACAAGAAGGCCATGATGTCCCCCACAAGTTAACAAATATCTGAAAAAGCATACCTTATGGGGACAATTTGCATATCCCACAAGTTCAGAAGCTTTTTCACGACAAGGTATGCCCTTTATGGTAAAAAATTAAAAATTCCAAGGAGTTTCTTGGTTGTGGTTACAGCAGTGGTCAAGCAAATGAAAGTTTACAGTTAATGTTAATTCAAAGGACTGGAATGAAAGTTAATGAAATCCCCACATTAGTGTGTAACAGAAATGTGAGTGTGTTTACAATTTTCTGATTTGTATATTTTATACTTGCATGATAATGATTTGAATGACAGAAGAAAGAGCCATTTTTTGGTGACTACAGGGAACAAACAAACCAAAATGAATGCTCAAAATGACAAATTGGTCGAATATTACATCACACTATGTACACAAAGCTAAAAACATTAATCACAAAAATGTACTCAATAAAACTTGTTCACAAGTGCCGTGAGGCCTAATTGTTCTGCTTTGCAGGCCAAACTAACACAAAACAAAGCACAAACAAAAATCATACTAATGAAGTGATTAATTTTTTTTAGCCCCAATCACAAGAACAGAAGTCTACTATTACAATGAACTTGTAATGCAAATGAGCCTGCGTGATGGAGATTTTATTTGAGGTCGAAGCTTTTGTTGTGAGCTCCTACTGTATTCTTCAGTTTTCTCATCACAGCGAGGGACCTTTTATTCATTTCAACAGGGAATTCATCTTTGCATTATTCATTTTACTGAGCCACAAATGGTGTTGTTTTAGCCTTTGAGGGCTTCACGCTTTGTGCAAGACTACATCCTGATCTCTGCCAAGACACAAAGTACAGTCTGGTGCATCGAAAGAACAACAATAGTTTGGACTTAATGGTATTGCAATTTTTTAACTAAACAGTGCTAAAATGGCAGGTTAAAATAAAATAAACAGAGGTTCAGATTTTGAGTGATTAAACACAATTAACTGAAATGTTGTTTCCGATTCTTATCTTCTGGTTTGGACAAAGTATTGCATTCAAGACTTTCTTGGATTGGCAGACGTAGGCCATTCTGCAGAGAGGGGAGGTTGAACCTTCTTCCATCCTAAAGGAAAAGGGAGCTGAGGAGAGTGGAGTGACATTGAGGAGAAAAGAGGGAAATCATGTAGAGAGATGTGGTGTGGTAAATGTGACCAGATGCCTACATGTAGGCTATTCACCCACACAGAGTACACAAGCCCATGGTCACTATCACAAGCCCATGGTCACACCATTCCCACACTCTGCAGGTTTTCTGAAGGATGATAATCTATTACAATATCCAAAAGGACGTGAGCATACACTACATATAAAAATAACTCTTTTAAAAGTTGGGAAGGTTTGTGATGTACTGGCGTGTCCCAAGAATAAAATGAGCATGTGAGAGATCAGATTAAAGTTGCTCCAGAATTTTTGCAAGTAATGGTTATCTGATCACGCAGTTGTTTTGTTGTAATAATTATGTACAAGACTACCATTCATTTCAACTACTTACCCTTCCTTTCTATTGCCCACCCATGCACACAGATGCACAAACAAATCAATATAAGAACTGAAATTACAATGTAACACACAAATGCTGACCTTTTAACATCTACTTTTCATAGTATTTAGCCTATTTAATACCTGAGGAAAGAACTCCAACCTGTCCAATTTGTATCATATTCAGGATTTTTATTATCTGCCTTTTTTTTTTTCAATCCTACAGAACTCGAAAAATCAATAGTCGTTTACGCTGTGAATACACTAATCTGAGCAGAGAGAGTGAGATCAAAGATAAAAGCTAAAAGGGCAGTCATATTAAGAACTGCAGTTGAAAGAACAACCTTTCCTGCAACACGTATTAATTATTGAGCTCAAATGTCTTTAACAGGATCTTGCAAAAAGATATATCATCAAACAAACATTCTTGGAAAATAATTCATCATTTTGGGGGTTAAGTAAGTGGTGTATGTGAGTCCAGAGCGTGTGGAGTGGAGAATTTGGTGTGCATTAAGGTCAGTGTTCAGAATACATCTTGGTAAGCTGATCTGAATGTCATGCTTTAAGGCCATTTAAGGGCCAACTCTAGAAGGAACAGGTTTCTCAGTCACTCAGTGCAGAGGGAGGAGAAAGGCTAAAGGCTACATTCATATATGTCAGCAGGGCCAAATAATTTATCACCTTATGCAAACAAACTGTCTGTGTGCTGGCTCACGCTGGGGAGGTGTGTGTGTGTGTGTGTGTGTGTGAGAGAGAGAGAGAGAGAGAGAGAGAGAGAGAGGGAGGGAGTAATGAGGAGAAGACAGAGAAAGACAGATAAGGAGAAGAGTGATGAGGGTCAGGAGAACTGAACTGGCCCCTCATATATGCACGCACACACACACACACACACACACATGCATGCACAGAGGGACTCATGTACCAGACTCAGCCTCATAAGTAAGGTAAGGAGAAGGGTCAGACCCCCGCCCCCCTCCCCCCCGCCCACATACTCTCATGGATACAGTCTTTGGAGCCCAGAATTAGGAGTCATTAGAATGAAGCTGTGTTGTGCTCTGTCTGTTTTTCTCATACACACTTATACAACCACCCACATGCAGCTGTGAGTCTGTCATCAAGCTTTTTCAGATTTATACAGCAGAATCTAAGTATCATGAGGACAAGGAGAGGAGAGGAAAGGAAAGGAAAGGAAAGGAAAGGAAAGGAAAGGAAAGGAAAGGAGAGGAGAGGAGAGGAAAGGGAAGGAAAGGAAAGGAAAGGAAAGGAAAGGAAAGGACAGGAAAGGAAAGGAAAGGAAAGGAAAGGAAAGGAAAGGAAAGGGGAAAGAGGAAAGAGGAAAGATTAAAAGTGACAAAACAGACAAAACAAATATTACTGCAAGCAAGATGTGAATGGACTCTGGGAAGAGTCCTGCCCTGTCTCTCTCACACTGCCCAAATTTTAACTTTCAATCAATACAAACTCCCTGTGCTCAGCACCCCCGCCCCCCACAGCCCCCCAGCCCCCAACAAGCTGATCCAAACACCAGAGCAGCATGAAAGGTTCATTATTGAATTACTGAATTACTGATACAGACACATTTAGAATTCTATTGCATTAAGAAAAGTGAGCTTACTAATTAGGAGGGTGAAGCATTATTAGCCTTGGATGAAGAGGACATCTAAACACAGACTGGATGTGTATGGGATTTGTTGAAAGACGATTCTGTTGTGTTTGTGTGTGGTGTAACATTTCACATGGCTGAATGATAGCAGGCTATTGGACATCCAGCGTTTCATCATTTATATGCATTTCCGATCAGAAAATGTGGTATTAATTTCCCAAACTGACTTACCTCCATTCTTTATTTCCACCTACAAATGAAACAATGTCAGTACACATCAAGGGTTGACAAAAATGTTTGTTTGGAGGTGAAAACAATAGTTTTCAGCAATGTGTGTGCTGGAGTTTTCATTTAGTTCAGGTTTCAGTTATTCTTGAGAGTGTAGCTTTGTCTTCGCATCCAAATAAGACATCATCACATGAGGGAAATGTTACTGTGCACTCACATGACTTTTTCTATTTCTGAGTGAAAACAATGTTTTAATGTTGTGCATAGATCTCTGTGGAGAGAGAGAGAGAGAGAGAGAGAGAGAGAGAGAGAGAGAGAGAGTGAGAGAGACCAGGGCACATTAAGAGACTTCTTAACTTCTTCTGTGACTGAATTTAGTATTACCAGTCTGTGCATTTTAAAAAGATCCCATTTGGTATTCTTCAGAACCCACTATGTATGTTTATTACCTTGAGAGAATACACACAGAAGTTTAATAAAACTGAGAACAAGTTTTAATAAAACTGAGAACAATTTTGAATTATTCACCACAGAGTATGGAGCAAACATACCTGATTCAGGTTTAAAAGAGTGTGTCCCTCAATCCAATTACGCAGCTGGTCAGACAGAAGTACAACAAGTGACCCCTTGGTCATATTTCACAATGGCAATAGCCATTTCTTCTCTCTAACCTTTTGTCTTGTTAGACAAAAGCTCAATAAAGCAGGTCTAAGACTGTATATACAATGTAAAAGGTCATAAACCTGTGTTGTAGCGACACATAGATAATAATTGAGTATGGCTGTCTTTATCATTCTTTTAAGAGAGTTCTTCTTTCTGCACCTCAGGCATGGTTCTGGAGGGAATACTATGAATCGACTATTCCCGGTTATGTTCAGCTCAGCTCCTAAACATACCCAGACAGCAACAAAAAGAGCCTGCGACTGCTCTATAAAACTTGCTCTTCTGAACTCAGAACTTGTGAACACACATTGATTCATACTGATTTGAAAAGAGAAAAAAAAGAGAAACAGAGAGAGGGTGAAAAACATTTTTAGGACATCACTGGGTCTCAGCCCATCACCAGCTGTTTTATTGCCAGTGTCACTTGCTCCATGACACTCTTATGAGGACATAAAGATTGTGACATTGTAACAAGAACATCTACGTTTTGGCTGAGAAAACTTCAAATCCCTAATGCTTCGTTCACTGACAGTTTTAAAGTAGAAAAGAACATATTCATCCCCTCAGATGTATTCAAACTGAAGATGTTTTGATCATAACATGGAAAGTGGGTGCCATGAACTTGCCCCTGCCTCCAGTGACTCTGCAGAACAGACAGCTTAAAATGAGTATGAGGTTTATCAGCCCATTTCTTATTTAGCACGAACCAAGTGCCCAAAAAGAGAGAGAGAGAGAGAGAGAGAGAGAGACCTTTCAAAGTTTCTTGTTAGGTTGCCCTTTGCATGTCCCAAAGTTATGCCTTGGTTTGTTAGCTTTCAGGGAAATGATTAAATGACATTGCTTAAAGCAAGTTTTATTCAGTGTCTGTCGCACTGAAGTGTTTTGAATACATAAAACATGATAGGACTGGCTGGGATATCACAGCCAAGAGACTGCATTAGTGAGAGGCCCATAGGTCTAATATGCTCACAAAAGCTACTAAGAGGGACATCTAATATACGTACTTGTCTGAGTTTCTAGTCTCAGTGAATAAGTTTAAATCTTCTTTATGTCTGGCTCCAAAGAGCTTCAAAGTCCAAAGGGCATTGTATGCTGCTATCTCAGTGATTCTATCCACACGCCTCTCTCATCCAAAAGGCTTCCTCTTGATCAACAAGCTCTGAGGACAAGCACAAGCCCAGAGTAGATTAGATACCAAAAAGAGCCTGCTGGTGAATGTGGATTCAACCCAAGACTGAGGGAGTTTGGAAGCCTTTGCTGAGTAGGCGAGCCAGCGCGGGATGCAAGACCCGCTGGCATCCATCCAGGCCGGAGGAGCGTTCACTGGGCTATGGATGGGGACTGGCACCCTGGAGGATGATGGATGTGCAGGCTGCTCCTAAAAACACGGAGAGAGGAGCATCAGACAGCTTTGGGATAGTCTCTGGACATCCAGACAGAGAAGAAAGGCTGGCAACCACCATCACCACCACCTCCTGCTCACACTACACATGTCTGATCCAATCCTTTCACACAGCCGCGGTGCTTTTGTCCTCAACCATCTCTCACCACCTTGTCAGTATTCTTACATGCAAAACACTAGCATACAAACACGCACACATGTGCAAAAAAACAGTCGCTACCACCTTACCTCACTTGACTGGTGAGGTTCCCTGCCAATGACAGATAGTAGCTGGATGCACTAGGAGCTGAGAGCTGCCAGATTGTTCTAGAATGATCTCTTGATAGCATTATTCTGAGGGGTTGGTATTATACCTCATTCTTACAGTAATGCCATGGAAGGCAGAGATCCAAGGGAGTAATCACATTGGGAAGAGAGTCAAGGATTTCTTCACTGAAACATGGGAAGTTAGCCCTTTTCTCTGTCTTATAGCTCTGATGGGAAACACAGCCCAGAAGAGAGCTTGGGGGACATTTCCATAATTCCATCAAATTTCAAATGACATAACAACCAAACAGTCTAAATGGAATTTATGGGTTACGAGACAATGCATGACAAAGATTCACATCTATCATACTTACACCAATACAAAATTAATCCAACACTAAAGAAGGAACATGATACAATGCAGCAGAAAACTTTAAACTCATTTAAAAAAAAAAAAATAAAGAAAAGAAAAAAAGAAAAGAAAGAAAGAATAAAAACTCAAACAGTATACAGGCTTGTGCATTATTAATTGAGTTGACTTTCAACTGCCACACTCTAAATTCCTCTCAATAATTCATCTCTATTGAGATATGTGTGCAGCCTCTTCTGTCGGACACTTCATGAATTTCAAATAATTATATAAAAACAAAAAAGTCACTGTTAGATCACTTTAAAAAAGAAAAAAAAACCCAAAAAACTCAAACTTGTAAAAATCATGCACAGCAGGCGCTGCAAAATAACACTAGAAGACCAAAAGTTTTAATCTGCATACTCAGAAGTAGCTTGTTGAATGAACTCATTGAGTTTTATCTCTGTTTTGAATTTATTATAACACAAGTGAATAGCATTGCAATGAACTTAAATTAAAAGAATTAAAAAAAAAAAGAAAAAAAAAACATAGCTCTGAGGAGAACAAGATAATGTTTTTTCATGACAATCATTCATTTTACGCTTATGAAGACTATATATTTCTTATTTATGAACATCAAAATCAAGCACATACTGACCATTATGCAATATTTAAGATTTTTAAAGAAATGTAGGGCTTCATTTTTATTCTGAAATCTTTTAACAGCAGGGGGAGAATCGACTGCCTTTGATATTCTACCCTAATTACTTATAATGACCAGGCAAAGTTATACGATTTCAGACTGTACAGAGATCACATAAGGACACTGATGCTTCATGGGGTAATTTACAGAGAGTGGAGTCATTTCATTAGTGTTCCTGTATTCAATATTAAATGATATTTCTCTGTATTTTCTTCATTGATTGTGGAGTTTCTATACCCAAATGTTTTTTGGGGAAACTCCTGTATACTGCAACATGATGAATAATCACAAATAAATTTTACAGTATCATAACCAACAGTATCGGTGAGATTAAATTGTGTTTTATGAGTATTTTACTGCTTTAGTGCTGTCTTTCAACTGTACACTGACATCTCCTTGAGGGAGAAGCTTGTTTTTTTTTGTTTTTTTTTTTTAAATTGGACCATTTCTTTGGAATGTATACAGCTTCTCCAGGCACAAATATATTATATCTACTATCATGGTAAATATATTAAAACAAACACATCTGCTGTCATGGTAAATATATTAAAACAAATATGTCCGCTGTCATGATAAATATATTAAAACAAACAGACACTGTTGACAGGCCATGATACATATACAAAGAAATAATGTGTCAGACATGCCACATATGCTGTGGTGTCCTCACAGGGCGCACTCACATCCATATGTAATTGTCAATATTCCTTTAAAACAATATATAGGACAACTGTGTTTGTGTTTGTGTGTGTGTGTGTGTGTGTGTGTGTGTGTGTGTGTGTGTGACTGTGTGTGTGTGTGTGTGTGTGTGTATGCTTGTGTCTATGCATGTGCATGTGAGCCAAAATGCGTGCCTTGTGGTTGGATTTCTCTTCCCATAACATTCTAATCAATCCATAGAAGCAGGAAGAATCAAAGACCATGGGAATTGAATGTCTCTCTCCAATATATAATTCAAGTTTGACCCTACATTGCACCAGGTACCGCATTTCAAGTGCAGCTGTTTTGAGGTCCTGCTTCTGTAGGTAATGTAGTATATCTCCTTTAAGTTACCACCACTCCTCTGAGGCTTTACAGTTCAGCTTCCCAAACAGGTTGTGAGACAAGATAAAGTGTCCCATTGCTAACAATACCTCAAACAGCACATTCAGCAGAGAGGGAGAGAGAGAGAGAGAGAGAGAGAGAGAGAGAGAGAGAGAGAGAGAGAGAGACAGACAGACAGACAGAAAGAGAGAGAGAGAGTGTGTGTGTGTGTGTGTGTGTGTGTGTGTGTGGGTGTGTGTGTGTGTGTGTGTGAAAGAGAGAGAGAGAGAGAGAGAGAGAGAGAGAGGTTACAAGAACACTGTTGTGGGAAGGAGGAACCAGGAGTAAGATTTACATCATCCTAGATGTCTGATACTACATCAGCGTTGGGCAGCGTGCAACGTTAAAGCCGAGCGGCCACAGCACTGCTATACATCCAACATGAGGGATGGGCCTTCTCCACATGTATGACATAATGGAAGACAGCTGAAAATAAACACCTCTTATCCCCGGTGCCTCTGCACTCCCTCTCTCCCTCCTTTTTTTCACTCTGAACCCATCAGACTGCAGTTATTCAAGACCCTGTTTTTTTGTAGCTGTGTTCTGAGATGGGTGGGAGAGAAGATACTGTGTCAGATGTATGGTGACTATGATTAAGTTATATTAGCATCGGTGGTCCAGGACAGAGGACGTATTTTTTTGACCAAAATACCACACTAGCAATGAATGAGCACTGAGGCAAAGAAAAACAGATTCATGTCTGTCTTATTAGAGACACGGCCAAGTCCATAAGGCCTGTGTGGATGCTGGTTAGCATACAGCTCTTGCTAGACCTCATCTACTGATGTAGATGGAACATGGCAAGCTCTGAACTCCGTAGGCAGTGCCTCCACCACTGGGTCCATTTAATTTACATGAAGGAATGAAGGAGCCCATGAGAAAGGGCCACTCCAGATGAGGTCATTTAGAAGCTAATCAGACCGATCCATTTATTAGAACCATGTGAAAAGCATCTAGCCTTCACTTCAGCTAGCCCACTGAGAGCTCCATCCATTTGGGTTGTGCAGTTGCCCATGCACAATTTTGTAAATGAGGGTTACAGGATTCATCAGAATTCAACACACGTGCCGTAAAACATTCCATAGACGAATGAAACACTGCCAAGGTGTCTTATGAGTATATGTAACGGGAAAGTTTAGCGAAAACAGAGCATACATTAAGCCTCAACCAATCAAAATATAGAGCAGAATGTACAATGTGTCTTAGTTTTGTGCACTTTTAATGCTCTCCTACTTTTCAAGGGGTCAAATGTCAAGTCTAATATTTTCCCATTGCATTTCTGATTCACGTGTAGTGTGTTTGATAAGATTGTCTCAGCTGAACTGTTAAACTTAGAGGCACCATAACATTTGAGATTAATGACCTGTCATTGACGTTGATTTTATTACTTTCTGAAATACTGAAGATATACAGTGTTCGGTTCTCTCAAAATGTTAAAGTCTGAAGATAACCATGAGCAATTCTCATTTTTAAGTCACTGTCAGCACTCAAGCTGGTCTGGATTTGAAACACTTTGTATGTGGAACATAAAACCTTTCTTATCACATTATTGATGAATGAAAGATTGAAGCCGATTAATTTGTGTAACTTTAAAATTCGTGGGTCATAACTATATAGAACAACGCTGTAAATTTTTCTCTTCCTAACATCTGCGAGCAACACGCTATTTGGAGTAGCTGATGAGTTTAACACATAAACTTGGCAAACAAACCGAGAGTATGCAAACTGAAAACCATTGAGTCGCTGCATAAATAGCAGAAAAGCTGCAACAGCCACATGATTTTATTATGACTGCTATAAACATATCATTTATCATATATGAATCTATCAACATACCATACACAACAGTGCCTCTGCCAGCTGTCGCCCCCCCCCCCCCCCCCCCCCCCCCCCGATAAACCAAAGCGAAACACTAAGTATGTCACAGAGGTGACCTTTCCCATTGTATAACAAGCCTCCTTTTACTGTCTAAAAGACTCAAAAGTCAATGTCACCAATAATTGAATATGGCCTCTCAGAAACTGCATGCTTCATTGGAGTTCTCATTGTTCTTCTTTTTTTTTTCCTTTCTGAACAAGTTTGAGACCCACCCCCCAACCCCACCCCCAACCCCCAACCACCAGCTCCAAATAACTCACCTGCACAGGCCCCCACAGACACTCCATGGTCAGCAAAGTCTATGAGCTAGAAAAGCTCATATTTCACATTTTGCAGTAAAGTTTCATCATCTTAGAGGAAGACATTTTGACAGACAGTGCTTGCATATTTCATTTGACTCTTTTTTCATATTATTATTTCACCTGAAAGGGCTATAAATAATAAGAATATCTACAGCGCATCAAGGTGGTTTGGAACAAAAGTGAATTATGAGGTCAGTCAGCCTCTTAGGTCAGCTAGATCAGGGCTGGTCTCTCTCTCTCTCTCTCTCTCTCTCTCTCTCTCTCTCTGCCTGTGCCTAATGAGATCCTGTTTAAAGTTCTGCAATTAAGAATGTATGATCAAAATAAACTGGACCGTTTCTCCTTCATACCTATAATTTCCTCAGTGAGTCTTTGGGACACACAGATTTAATATGATTGTTCTTTAACAGTAGGGAATGTATGTTGGGGGGGAGGGGGTAATGATGAACATCATTGGCATTTTTAACATGGCTTGGAGGTCCCCTTTTACCATTTCCTTTGTAACCACGGCAGCTGAGAGGTTAAAGACATTTTGCTCTGAACACTACGTGAGGAAAGGTGATCAATAATGACACTTCATGTACAATTATCTGCTCTGTGCCCAGAGAAAGTTCATATAAATTGTTACAGTAAGTAACACTGAATGAAAATGTGCCATTAAAGGATAAATTCATTGAATGCCAAGAAATACCGTATTCACATTTGACATGGCCTCCATGCTACAACCACACATATCATGAGAGGATGATTAAGCAAGTTGTCATCTTTTGCAAATTTTGTAATAACCCCATATTTTCTCAAATGTTATCTGCTCAAATGCTTGGCCATAATTTGCTTTCTCATCTGGCAATCTTTCCGCTTCTAATGAAGTCTCCATTTGTGCCTAGGGAAAATGATTATCATCCATTTTAGTCAGCAGTTTCTATTTCTTTGTACAGATTACATATTATTCATTGAATAATAAACACTGGCAATCTTCAAGCACGTTCTCAGAGCATCATCAAAAAGAAGAGCTGTAACGTATCCTTCTTGTCAGGGTTATTAGCGACGTAATTCACAGTAGTTGTTGAAAAATTCCCTCAAAATTCATTTTGGTTATGAGGGACGAATAAAGAGAAACGCAAAATTCATCATTTTCAGCTCACAGTCAGAAGGATATTATTTTATAAAAAACATTTTACATTATCTTGATATTTGGATCTCCCCTGGCACATGCTTGCAATCTAATTAACTAACAGAGTGAAGGCCTATTGATTTCTATGAACAAAAAAAAAAAAAAAGGGAACATTATGGAATCAATTTTTTGGGAGCTAATGAAATTCCATTGCTTTCTCCCTGCCAACCCACTTTGTGTTTCTATTACATTTTTACCGGGAAATATAATGAAGGAAAGGTCTGTTGCCTGGGCTACATGATAATCTGCTGATATTCATCAAGGAATCTGGACATGACTCCAACCCGGTAAAAATAATGCATCGCAAAGTCTGAAGTTGAAGACCCATTTGCCTATTACTTATGCATATCAATAGAGGGGAATAGATTTTTTTTCTTTCTTTCTTTCTTTTTTTTTTAAATTTGTGATGTATAATGTTTTACCACTCCACTGAATGAGGAAAGAGAATGTAAAAAAGAACTTGCTGTTCAATTGTATCTGAATATTCATGGAAGTGCGATCTTGAACCTTTGCCAGTGTTACTTTTATTGGGATTATGTATTTGACACAATTAGATTCCAGGCATAAATAGCCTGAGGGGGAAGTATGCATGAATTACACTACTGCTGCAAACAATTGTAATGCATTGTATAGCAAATGTTCGCACTCTGCCTGTGCAAATCTCCGAAAGTTAATCCTCCCTTGCAGGAAATTCTGCGTTGTCTAGTTCTGACGCCAACCCCGAGGTTGTTTACTCTGTCATAATCTCGTAGGCAAGCATAACTTGATTAGACTCCAAAAATTCAAGGGTAAAACTATTGATTGTATCCAAATGGAATGAATCTAAAATACAATTATATACGCCATCTTCTCCTGCCATTTATTCGTCTGGACCAAGCAAATCAGCAGCACGCATTCACAGATACTTATACAGGCAAAGTCAATCCAATTACACAGATAAACAGGGCTAATCATGCGACCAAATTTGAATATGAGGTTTATGGGTGTGTCGATAAGCATTATCATTCACTCTGCAAAATTTACAGTGTAATTTTAGATAGCACAGGAGCGAAAGAAAAGCAGTGAATTACTCAGATAAATAGTTCGACATTAGACGTTAACATATGGATAACAGGGCACCATGATAACATTTAATTAGGTGAGAGAAGTATTTGATTAAAGGACTTCTCAAGGTGTGCTATTTCCATTGTTCACAGAGGAGAATCCTGTTAAAAAAAAAAGAAAAAAAAAAAGATGCAAGCACGTGCTCTCGAATGGGTATATTGACTCTTACAAGTGCCACAATATGGAATAGAACTATACCGTATAGCAGTGTTTCTCAGTCCTGCTCCTGGCGGATCCCTGCTCTGCATATCTTCTGTCTATCCTTGCTCTGTACGCACCTCATTAGTGTGATTAACATTCTCTTGATTAAACCAGGTGTGCTCAGCCAATCCAAAGTGCCACTGATGAGTTCATCCAGGTAGGTAGACCAGGGAAAGATGGAAAATCCCCCAGGAGCAGGATTGAGAAACACTGCAGTATAGTATAGTTCATCCCAAGAGCAGTGAGATTAAATTTTCCCCACTCCCATCACTCTCTTTAATTCAAATTTGCCTTTTGCCAACATTGACTAATTTTATTAATTTATTAATTTTTAATTGCGTATATGACCAATAAATCTGTTCCCATGGAGATATCTGATTTGAAACTCAAAGAAATGGCACATTTTTGCTGAGTTAGCGGCTAGACAAGAAAGATGATCGTGAGGATGGTTCCTATGGCAACACTTGAGTTCATTCCACTGGAGTACACTGAGATGCTTAAGATGATTCAGACAACATAGCACAGTTTCTCCTAAGCCGAACGCTGGACGCCCACAGCCCTGCACAGTGAGAGAGAAGTCTAAAAGGTGCACAGCTGTGCGTCTTCAGTAGCAGGACTGGGAAACAGGAAACACTGGTCTAGACTTATCTGTGTGTCAAGACTCAAGATGTTCTCAAGATAGAGGACTGTGTGGTTGACTCTAAGCTCTGGACAAACCAGAAGAGACATAAAATATGATGTTTGTGTAATATGTTTGTGTAATACTTTTAACTCATAAAGAACAAAAGAGGACTTTGCTACGTATGGTGGGTCCACACTAGGCTAGTGAGAAAGTAACTCCGAATGGCGTGCCACAAATATGCTCGATGCAAAGAGCAATTATATACATTCATATGTTTTCTTTTAAATATTTTCATTTACGTCAGTTGTACTTGCAAAAGTCACCCTGTGTTAAAAGCACCCTTGACAGAAATTGAGAGACAATCCTGAATGCATGTCACTGAAGTATTACAACACCACAACATAATTACTGTGTGTCACTCCGAAAGCATGCATTAATTGTATAGCAATGAGCAATTGCTTAATCAGTAAAGCCAAACTGAATTCACAGATGAATTTATAAAAGACACTTAGACCCCAGTTTCATTTGGTGGTGGGGAAACATAATGACAACAATCAATGGAAGCTGTTTATCTGAAGGACATACATATGTTTTCACTTTCCTAAATGCCTAAATGACCCCTAAATGACTGTGTTTTCAGTCACATCCCTTCATCAGCTTTGTCAGGAACGGCGTAGACTCCCTTCCAGAGAGCGGAGGCATGTTGACTATGCCAGCTAAACTCTTCCATACTCTCACACCATCAAATGTCCATCTCACATTTACCAGCACCTTATCACTCCACCTAAATCCATTCTCAACGATACGCTGTCATGACAACCCCACATGCCCCCCTCCCCCCCAAAAGATGAAAGCATGGGTCTCTAAATAACCACACAGTCCTCTTGAAGAGTCTCAATAAGACTTGGGGCGCCACATGGATACCTCAGACATGATTGGGGAATGAATGTGTTTCCCAATCACTTAATCGATTGGAGACGCTGTAGGCCAGGACCAGATCAAGTCTGACAGTCCGCACTATGGTGTTCTGTTTGAGT
The DNA here is from genome assembly GCF_902362185.1 of Chanos chanos. Taxonomy (NCBI): domain Eukaryota; kingdom Metazoa; phylum Chordata; class Actinopteri; order Gonorynchiformes; family Chanidae; genus Chanos; species Chanos chanos. Next base: position 17,164,716 of record NC_044504.1, read on the forward strand.
GTATTGAGAACCTCTTCTGCCATCACCATCACCGCTAACAACACAGGGGATAAGGCTGATACTGTCTCCACAAACATTTTCCAATCAAACAGCCCTCCCCCGTGGCAGATAACAGGTTTCTGCTTCGTCCATTGTCACACAACCGTAGCCACCCGCCCTACATCCTGACACACACGTGACACACTAAATTTATCTTCAAATGGATGGACTCAAAGAGTTTTCTTTCTCTCAAAACCTGCATGGTACATTTTTCTCTTCCATGAGAGAACATGGGAAAGATATATTTTCAAGTGTAAAATTATAAAATAAATCTTGTTTTTTTTTTTTTTTTCTTATTTTTCAGGACATGAATAAAAAGCCATTGGCAATAGCAAAACAAGACAACCGTTAAATAATTTCAACAGAAAAAACATCTCTCTCAGAAACAACAACAAAGAACGGAACACTGTACAAACATGTGTTATGAATCATAATGTTTGATTCAACCTCATATTGTCTCCGTTTCACATGTTCCTCTTTTTTCACTATAACAACATGTGTCATGAATCATAATGTTTGATTTGACCTCATATTGTCTCCATTTCACATGTTTCTCTTTTTTCAGTACAAATAATTGACTTGATGCAGTGGTAATGCGATTTAACAAGTCAACAATTTCTCTACGAGACAATTTAATGTTAAGGTAAACGTCAGTGTTTCTTGTGGTTGAATTCTCATTATCAATGACACAGATAACTTCATGCTCAAATTATATTTGGATAATGAAGGCATAAAATTCATGAAAAACAAAAGTAAATCATACTCAGCAAAGTAGTATGAATATTTAATATTTCACAAGAGGTAAATTGTGACGTGATTATAGCTTGAATTGTCATGATGTAAATTATCATACCACGCACAGGAGGCATAACTCCGCTGAATAACCTGCTTACAGGAAAATAAAACAGCATCAACAAGAAGAGAATGTGTGTGGAGGAGGGATGATGGTAACTTATCCCCCTAAGGTTGAGTTAAAATTAATCTTACATGAGGTAATATCCTTAATTTTGTTTCACTAAATCAATGCTTAGAGGACCTCTTTAGCATATCCTTAAATCTTCTAAAATGACTATGCCTAACAGATGCACCATTCCTGTCTCTTGCTGACATACTAAATTTCATACTCTACAGCGTAAAAAAACAACAAAAAAAAAACCAAAAAACTGCTCCTCCCCTCATTAAAGGTCAGTGTTTGTCTGTCTGTCAGGAGGGTTGCATGTATTTCAACCACAAAATGTCCGACGTCTTCTCTCCCTTTGTGAGACAGCACAGAGACAGAGGTGATAAAGAGTTTGGTGGGGTGGAATTCAGACCACAGAGCCCCTTTGCTGATTTAGTGCGGAAGGAAAAGGAAAAGAGAGTCAGAAAAGAGGGAGAAGAAGAAGAAGAGGAAAAAAAAAATAAATCTCCAAATCATTAAATCATCCGCACTCTGGATCTGCACTCGGGTGTCACTCACGGTAAAAAATAAAGAGGCGCTAATAAAATATTAATGTGTTCCTTATTTTTTTGAGATTTACATTAATCTTTCCTCCTTTCACCGAGGAGCGTTCTCTCCTGTGTAAAGATCTTGTGAGGTTTGAAAGCTCTGCTTGGTGTCGACGTGAGTATTCCTCTAATGAGATTCCCTCCCTACCACACCTCTGTCTCCCCCACCTCCTCCTCCTCCTCCTCCTCCCCCTCTCCCTCTGTCTCTTCTCTGTTTCTTTTTTTTTTTTTTTTAAATCTTAAGTTTGGTGAAATTGGAGAGTGTGGAAGCACAGACTGATAGGAATGGTGAACGTGGAGGTAGGTTCTATGCTTGTAATGTTTGGCAGGGGTCTGAAGCAGACAAGCCAAACAGGGAGCTTTAATCCCAGCAGGAGGTGGAGCAGGATAAGACGTGTGTCAGGTGGATTCAAATTTGATGCCGTCTACGGCTCTTTGCAAGTATAAGTATGCGCTATGTGCATAATAATCTCTGAAAATATCATTAAATCGTCTTGGGAACACATATACAACACGGGATTTTGAACATATTTTTTAATCTCAACATGTCAAACTACCATATCTCAGCGATCATGTTATGGACAATATGTAGACTAAAAACAAAATGTCATTGACTCACAGCGTTATGGTCTATTTTAATCTGACAAATGCTGAAGCACTATATTTACAAGTCTCTGAGGTCGGTTAACAACGTAACTTGTCCTCAACTTGTCCTTTTTTGGGTGTGTGTAACACAGCAGTCAGAGGACTCTGAGAGGAAATTTGGTCTTTTTCACATACTCAAAGAATATATGTTTGAATGAGGATTGTATTTAACCTGACAGATAAGAATTCAAATAAATTACAGGCAGGTAAATAAGCACAGATTTCTGTGTTTTAACTAAGGAAGTGAGGTGTAGGTGTTTTGAGTTTTCTGGGATAATGTAATGCATATGAGATCTTCATATCTCAGCTCAAAGTGGGGAAATAAGCCCCAGTCATATAAAGCCTTCCTCTGGGTGAGCTAAAGAAGAAGAGCGGGGAAAAAATTGATCCAGAACATTGCCTCAGGACTATGTTTCAGCAATCTCTCTCTCTCTCTCTCTCTCTCTCTCTCTCTCTCTCTTTCTCTCTTTCTCTCTCTCTCTCTCTCTCTCTCTCTCTCTCTCTCTCTCTCTCTTTCTCTCTGTCTCCCTTTCTCGCTCTCTCATTATAGAGTCTGAGCTACCGGGCTCCATAATCCTTGAAGGTTTAGCGAAGCAGTCGTGTGATTGGTTAGACATTACATCAGGATGATGTAATGCTCGAAGGACTGGCTAGTGTGTCGGGCTGGGGAGCAGCGCAGCCTGCAGCCTGAGCATAGCCACAGAGAGCCTCTAATCCCAACATACACACACACACACTCACACACACACACGGACACACATGCAGTTGAGGTAAAAGGGAAGAAATCTTTCCATGAGCCCTGACTGAACATTGGAGATAAGAGCTGGAGAGCACCCTGCACCAGCTGCCTGGCTCTCCTCACAGTAATGTTTTTCTCTTCTGTTCTATTTGCAATTAAGCATAGTTCTATATGGATGGAGAGAAACAAAGACACATAGAGAAAAGGTCTCTCTCTCTGGTCTGTCTGTCACTCCGTTTCTCTCTCTCTTTCTCTCTCTCTCTCTCTGTAAATGCATGTGTGTGTGTGTGTGTGTGTGTGTGGTATTTTTAGATAAATTATCTATTTATTCTTCTTAATTTCTTAATTAACAACATATTACATAGCTAGTATCATAAAACATTGAAAATGCATAGTTTTTATAGCCATTCTTTTTGTTTAATGAGTTGTACAGAGGAGAACAGAAACTGTTTTTGTACTACTTTTGAATTGCATGATACTTTTCCAAAAACTGAGTGTTGTGAACAAGGCCTTACAAAATGATGACATGGAGTGATGTACGTAACATATTACAGTAAGTTAAGGAAGGCATTATAACCATGAAAATAATGCCCAAATTAATGAAGACAATACTCTTAATCAGTCCTCAATCTAAAATCTAAACCTTGTCAAGCTATCCAGATTTAGGTACATTTCAGCCACCACTACATGGATGTTGCTATTAAATCATGGCATTTAACAAATCATGACGTTTAACTGAAAAAGCAAAATCAGGGAGTAAAAACAAGTTTATCTGAGTAAATGATGTTGCCTGAGCTGGAAAATTCATTTAAATAATAAATGTGTCTATGAGTCAGCTTTAGGTATGTGAAGAATTCATTGAACTAAATGATGACAAATGATGGAGAGATACACATTCTGGCAAGAAGAAATTAAGAATTTGTGACACCTGAAATGTATTTCTGTTTTTGTTAAGGCCATATTAATAGTTTTTGAAATGATTGAACATTTTAAGAGATCACTCTTTCAAGGAGCTTGAAAGTGAGACAATGATAATTTTAATAAAATATTAAATACAAACGCTTGAGCCTGAGTAGTATAATCCACAGTCGTGGAGACTAATATTTCATACTAAACCTCTTTTCTCTGCACATTTGTATGTGAAACACTGATGGATTTCAATAAATATTTGTATCTTTGCCAAACATGAGAAATGGAGAGCTTGTTGAAGTGTGAAAACTACTTGCAATCTCCTGTGCAATGAAACCACACACAAACCTTGGGGGAGATAACACACTGGATTTCTCTCATGCGGCCAGTTCTCACAGTGGCAGCCCACATCCGACAGACCAAAAAAAGTACCTAAGTGACAACTTGATAAAAGCGAAATGACCTTTCATTTCACATTTTGCCTAGAGCAAGGTAAAAGCATACTGTGTCTCAGTGCAGAGTGCATGAATGAGAAGGTGAGGATATGGGACAGAGAGATGTGTCAGTGTCTAAGTATGATGTTTCTGTTCTCATACCAACAATGTTTGGGTCAGGGTTGCATGGACACTAGTGCCAGGCTGTCTCCACTGGTGTGCATGCATGCATTTGTGTGTGTGTGTGTGTGTGTGCGTGTATGTGTGTGCGTGTGTGTGTTTGTTTTATGGTGACTAGGAAACGTAAGCTGAAGCATATCAAAGGGGACATAGAGGTCAGTGAGTCTGTGTGCAGTATCAGATGCTGTACTGAGACTGTGGGCTAGGGCGGGGCAATCATATGAAGGTGAGTGTGTGTGTTCATGTGTACGTGTGTGCATGTGTGCATGCGTATGTGTGTGTGTGTGTGTGTGTGTACTGCAAGCTGACATATTTCAGACACAGAAAGGTCAGTGAGTGTGGGCAGACAGAGTGTCGCAGTGCTCTGGGCAAATGTATTTTTAGTGAGTGTTTCATCTCATCCTTAAAAAAATAAAAAAAGACAGAATAGAAAGAAAAACAATATTCACAACTATTGCAAATATCTTTTATTAGTACTTTTATTATAATAGATGAATTTGAAAACAGAAATATTAGCAAATAGGTATATACAAATTAACAAACCTCTGAACTAACACTTCCAATCAAACTGACTGAATTAAAAATCTCTGGTTCTGAGACTTAGAGTCACTCTCTCTTTGTTTGCCATCACAAGTTAACTTCACTAGCTAGCCTTTTGATGCCACTGGCTTCTCAGCACTAATACAATATTTGCAGTGCAGTCATAAACACACTGTGCATGAGATTAAGTTCTGAAAAGGCCTGGTAAATGTGCTTAGCAATAAGCTTTACACCATTACTTTTCTAATAAGCTGTGGGAGACGGCAGCTATTAGCATTGGTGCGGATGTACGAATTCACCTCCTGCTCACCCATGAGGGGGAGAGAAGTAATCTGGCATGTATGGTATGCAAATATGAACTGTTTCTGTCTGGGTGCTGCTTAATTCCCCATTATTCTCTTGATAGTGGTCCAATCAAGTTGACTTTGAAATGGATTGTGGGTGATTAGGCAGGATTGAGTGGTGCACACTGAGACAGTTCTCTTTTGAACCCATAGCTGCCAGAGCGGGACACCAAGCACCCATCCAGGTAATTAATTCTTTGACAAGCATCGCTGATTGGGTAAATCAGTAAGAATGGCAAGCGCTGATCAAAAGAGAAACAAGTCCAGATATGTTTGAACACAAGCGTGCAGACATGTCAGTCACTGGACTCTTGTTGCCAGCCAGGGGTTTCTGTTCAACAACTGCCAACGTGAGAAGAATTAGACCAACAAATTATGCTTAGCCCTTATCACACAAACAGGCACTTTACACATACATACTCACACATAATCAAAGATAAGTGTGCACCCACATACATACACGCAGCACACACATACTACTAACATACAGACAACAGACAAAAATTTATGCATGCTTGCACACACGTACACATGCACACACAAAATATATTCACTAGATTGCATGCAAACAAGACGTAAACCTATTTAGAAATGAGCATTCTCATAAAGATATACAGACATGAATATGTGTATCCACACACAAGCCCACAAAGTCAGATCAACAGTGCACAGAGCACTTGGATGAGGTGAAATTCAGGCTTCTCTCTCTGCTTTATTAAATTATGCTTGGACACTTTATTTGATTGTTTAAAGGAAATGCAAAGAAACTGGAGATAAATAAAGATATCTCTGCACCTTTATTAGAGATACGCTATCCAGAATACAATATCACTTGTAAATATTTATTTTAATATCTCAGTGTTTATTATCCTGACTCAAGGCATTTATTGATCACATATGAAAATGTATTGTTTTTTTTTTCTCATTCTGCCCATGCTTCTGAGAAAGAGGTAGAATAATGAGGGTGCGCAATACAACAAACATCATACATATTATTGTTGTCCCTGTCATGGAAAGTTTTATTGAACGAGAAAAAGAACAACTGGCAAACCTACAGCCCGATATTTTCATAAAGCATTGTTTTGTTTTACCACCCACGTTTTTCTTTGTTCTGCTTGACATTAGAGAAAATCAAATCTCACATAAAGTCACATCTATCTGTAGATTTCTCCTCACATTTCCCCTTAGAATGAATGAGCGACCGTCGCAATTTTTGTAGAAGCCTAATGTTTCTCTCCCCAAGGTGACAGAACTGCCTGTAGTCATAGCTATCCTGTGATTTCTCTTTGGGTACGAACTTAAAAGGAAGTCGTAATCAGCTGTGCCATGCATCCATTTCCAAAATGAACTCATAAACAGAGATCAAAGTTACGAACAAGTGTAGTGCCGATGCCAGCACTGGGCATATTCTGTCCTGTACCGCGATAGTAGTGAAGACACCACATTAAAAGCTTTAATAAACCTCTTCTTGCACATCACACATTTGCCATCACTGTAGTAACCACTTTGTTTAAGAAACAGCTCAAAATCATAGTTTCCCAGTGGTGTCTCATTCTACTTCAGGGACTGGCTTAGCAGTAAACTTCATCTGATATCACTGACAGTGTGGCCTATATCATGTTTATTGTACGCTCCATAACATGCCATTCAACTTTGTGTGTCTTGGACAGAAAATACTCTGAAATAACGGAGCTGAGTTCTCAAAGTGATTTGGCAAGGTAAAATACTTTGGCTTAACTTTCATCACCATTTCTTGGCAATTACCACCAGTTTGCTTTTTTATCCCTCATAGCTTTGGGGCATCTGGTCTTCAAACGCCATCCAGATAAAACTGACATGTCACAGGACATTGGCTTGCGATCATACTGTGAGATCAGCTGTAGTCTCTTAGCAGTTGAGCTCTGTCTTTGCTCTCTTGTATGTTTGTCTGTTGCTACAACTGGAAATTCTCTTGGCTCATTCTTTTGCGTCGGAGGCACAAGACCAACGGATTAAGTGGATCAATTGATATAGTTGATGTCCTTACATTGCATGACTAGGCCAGGAAAACATTAGCGAGAGTTTTTTTTTTTTTTTTCCCTTCTCAAGAGAACATAATGCAATTCAAGATACACTTAATCACTATCGCAGTCTAAATCTTCCCTGTCATCAGACAGGGGAAGGAGGGGTCGGAGGACTGCAGAGAAAAGATTAAGTCAGGGAAGCCTTGGGAGAGGCTCCAGTGAACTGGGGAGCTCAAGACAAAAAAAGAAAACCTTTGCACAGCAATAAAGTGATATGCAGGTTAATTATGTATGAGTGTTTAGTTCAGTACTCAGCTAGTGAGAAAATCAGATGTCCCTGAAGCCCTTAAGTATTCAGAGGCTGCACCCACATACTGTACACACAGAGAATCTCCACTCCTGTCTAGTGCACTCATACAAATGCGCTTTGTACTTATATGCTTGCTTAGAAATGAACGTCCCCAGTTATCGGTGAGTGAAAATAAGATAAGGTAAACTGAGTTTTATATGACTGTCTGTCTCAACAACTATTCAAATCAGATGAGCAGTCACATGCACCATCCCATACTCATTTAGATTCTCTCATGTCTCACCCCATACTACCCTACTGTTCCCTACAGGCAAATGCACACAACACAAAGACAGTGACATTTACACATACACACACACTCTCTCCCTTTGTGTGATGGCAGACAATGCCATCATCACATCTGAGATCTGTTTTTTTTTTTTTCTTTAATTTTTTGCTCTTTCCTGTGTGTTAGGTAGACGGTTGCTGTGCAGTAGTGTGTAGGGAGGATCTTAGTGGTAGTGTTAAGCACCATTACTGTTATGTTTAAATGGCTCATTTCCATTCGGAGGATGCAGATGATGCTTTGACATCAGTGCTGGTGACATATGCTTACCACCACTTCATTTGGCTGCCTGTAGATAAGCTCTGAGTGTGTGTGTGTGTGTGTGTGTGCGTGTGTGTGCATGTGTGTAGGTGCGCACATGAATGTTCTGATGGTAATTCTGCTTTCTGTAGGGTGACAGAAGCACTGCCAGAGAGAGGGAGTGGGAGAGAGAGATAGATAGAGAGAGAGAGAGAGGGAGAGAAAGAGAGAGAGAGGTGGGCCAGTGACAGGAACATCAGTTTGCCGAAACATTAACTCCCTTGCACCTGAGAAAGTGCAATGATCGTGCTCCAAGCCCACGCACCATGAAATGGAAGTGCACCATGGACCTGGGGGAGCGGACGCACCATGCTGTCACCCAAAAATGAGGGCTATCCTTTACTCGTACCATGTATGTGTGTGTGTGTGTGCGCGCGCACGCGTGTGTATGTGTGTGTGTTTGTGTGAGAGTGGTGACATTTTTGGCTGGGGTCAAGAAGCATTATCACAATGTCATACCAGGGACTTCCTAAATAATATATCAAATAAATGCTACTCTCTGACTTTTGTGCTGTTTTATTTCCATAGTTTTGAGATAAGCAGTAGGCCTACCTGAGACTGTTTCATATGCGCCATTTTGTTTCTCTTCACTTAAGCACTGACAGATCTTTTCTGTGTTCAGAGGCAAAACAAACAAACAAACAAAAAAACCCTAGCATGTTTCTCTCTACTGGTATAATAGTTACTCACTTCTCCTCATACATCTAAGGCTGTACATATGACAATACCTGAAAACCAGTACCAGTGCAATCAGTACCACCTGGGGTCCACCATGGCTCTGCTGGAGCCAGCACTGATCGGGATGTAAGATCAACACTAACCAAGCCAACTGGGCCTCCTGACACAAGGTCACAAATGTCTTCTCTATAGCTGAAACTAGTGTCTGGAGCACAAGCCACCATTTATTCCACACTGGTGATAATTACCCTACTAAATTGTAACTGTCATTGCTGACTGATCTCGCTTTGTCTAAAGTGTGGCCAGGATCAAATCTGATCCAGCAGTGGTATATCTGCTCATATTTAAGTTTTGTGTTTATCTTTGCTGCATAGCTAAGGGCCTAATTAAACAGATGGCTATGTTGATACTAAAAGCCAATGTGGTCATGAAAAGGAAAGTGTGTGACTAAAATCTCTAAACAAATCACAGCGAGCAGTCTTACTCTTTTGCACTCTTGTTTTATTGGCATGGAGCACACACATAGATTATATTGTATTTTATATTCACTCTGGTTCTGGTTTTCTAAGATCTTGTTACATTAGCTTAATGAGCTTGATTTACATAGCAAAGTAGCTCATTCATTAGGCAATTCACCTAGCATTATTTCTGTTACTGGATTGGAAAAGGTTAACATTCATCTCCATGTTATGTTAGCAACGGTATTCTTAGCCCTTACCCAATCACATTGCCTAAAAGTGGAAACTAACAGCACATTAAACCAACCACTCATTTATTTCACACTAATCCACCCTACACTGCTGTTGTTTCATGTTTAGGGTTGTCTGGTGCCAATAATAAGTAAAGATCTTCATAAGTCCATTTTCTGCTAGACTCAGGTCAGCGACAGTTTTAAAGGAGCTCAAATATATCAACAGGTAACTTCATGAACAATGTGCCACATTTACAAATATACTGTTTCCCCTCTAATATCTCAAGTCACTAAAAATGTGGCTATGTTGCCTGGTTTCATGACTGAGCTAGTTGCTGTATCCAGTTACGTCAGCTACTTGAGCTGCCTTGCATGGCTAAAATTATACTTATAACAATTATAAAATTCTCTAGCCATTAGATCTTAGAAAGTTTTTGTTGCCAATTTACTGGCTCACTCATGGCCGGTTATGAGGTCTAAATTGCCAAATTGGTAAACTGTCAGGTAACTTGCAATGCAGATAACTGACAGCTTAGCTAATTAGGTAACATGTCATATTTGCCACAATCTGGATCTGGTAAAATTCAGAGCTTTGCATGGCCACGTAAACGAGGGGTGGAGTTGTGGTCCCTTATTTGTTCCCCCCACTCAAAAGAATTGATGTAGAATCAGACCCTGATTCTACATAAAAGGGTTCTTAAGTGAGTAAGGTGTGAAACCAACTGGCTTTTTCATGTGATGTGATAAGTTTCACCAGTCATTCTGTGTATTGGTTCCAAAGTGTATAGGCAGCCAGCATGTAGTGAAGCAACAGACCATCACCCTAATGTTGTTTACAATCAATGCAAATTATCAGTAAACAAACAACAACCCGCTGCTCATGTAACCTGTTCCAGAGTCCCTCACTGTGTATGCAAATCATAGCTTGTGCTCCAATCTCATAGCACGTACCGAGCAGGAAAACTGGGAGTCGGGGCAAAATTACAGAGTTATATGGAAATGGGCAGATGTCTGGCAATATAATATAGCTTCATTATGACTGGGAAGGCAAAAAAAGAAAGAAAGAAAATGTCCCTCGTTAATATTGAAACAATTTGATAAGCAGTGAAAATGCACAAGACAATTGAAAGCAATCCCAAAGGAGCTGCAGTCTACTGAATGTTTAATGCCAGTTGAAGTATATGCCATAACAATGTCTTCACTGAAGTCCACTGAACACAGAGCACTGATGAAACAAAAACACAGAGTTGAAACATATCGTAGCACTTAATGGAAATTGCAGCGCATGTCTGGTTATGTACTTAGAGGGAACTGGCAGACATGGAGTACACAGATTGCCTGAAGCTCATTTTTCAATGTAGCCTGCAGCTGGTCCAGTGTGAGAGATGGCCCTCAAGACCTACTGACCTGGATTTCACTCTGTCTAACTCTCATACCAAGCCAAACGAGCAAAACAGATCGGTTCTGATCAGCATATTTACAAAAATCACATGTTTAAATCAGTTTTTAATATTCATAGGAGGCATTGTGCTTCTCAGTGCCAGGTGAATATGAACCTCTTTGTGTTTGCATGCTCATCAGAACATCATCACACTAATGTTCAATGAGGGATTAGCGCTTTCTCATCCTCATGCTCAGGGCTATGCATTGAATTTGATATTGTTCCAAATTGTTTCCTCTTTGCCAGTGTACCCAAATGCTAACAGAGAGAAATCATGCAACCATTCACTAGTTCTGTTGGGTTCATACTTTGAAACACGTGGCTTAGAGTGTAAAATGCGGTTTCAAGGGAGCTAGTGTAGGCTGAAGTTGTTTGTTTTGGCTGTATTTCTGCTTTTGGGGAACTGTGCTTAGACAGTTGCCAACATTAAGCTTTTTCAGGAATTCTCAAAGGCCATTGAGTATTCAACGCTACTAACCAATGTTTTCCTTATGATTAATATTACAAATGTGTTCTGGAATCATCTGTGACTTTTAGTATGGTGACATAGGAACAATTCTAAACTCCAGCTTTGAGTAAATACAAATTACAATAGCCTTACTCAGAATGTACAAAAAAACTTTGAAAAAAAAAAATGTTACAACTCTCACTTAAACTTCTGTCTAACCTTATTGTTCTCTGTTTGTTACAGCTGTAACTAAAAGTCCTGTGTAACAGTGTTGTTTTCCTTTTGCTCATTGGATGGTGGAAGAAAAACAAAGCCTGGTTTCAGACTGTACGGATACAAAATACATAAGAAATTATAGATGAGCTGCCTGTGATACATGCTTGAATTGTGATTAAACTTTCTCCTCAACAAGCACCAAAAGGTCATTCAAAGTTCATAAAATGCATTCTAGGAGTTCACTGGAAGTGTCTGTTGTGCTTATCTGTTCCGCTGAGGGAAGCAAACAATTAGTCACTGGCTTACACAAACTACCACCATTGGACACCGTTTAACCAGAAAAACCCTGCATCTTAAATGTGTGTGTGTGTGTGTGTGTGTGTGTGTATACATACATACACACACACACACACACACATATATATATGTGTGTGTGTGTATGTGTGTGTGTGTGTGTTCAATTATATACATACACAACATATGCCTGTGTGTGCACGCATGCGTGTGTACGGGAACAGACAAGATTTTCATTCCAATAAAATTCACACACACGCACACACACACACACACACACACACACTCATTATATTCAGTTGCATATCCTCATGAATATTAATGATTCGACTGTCTTCTGATAGTCTTCATCCGACTTTTGATAAAAAACGGAACGGAGGCATGAAATTTGTCATCTCTTCCTAAATGTGTTTTTTCAGGCGTGGCACTGCGGTCTCTTCTCTGTTTTTGTTACTCTTTATTTAAATCTCTTTCTGCTACATTATTAGTAAACGGCAAACTTCCACCTTACTGTTATTCATGCATAGAGTGAAAAATAAAACTTTTTAAAGGGGAACATGCATGTTGGCCATGCTTGCTGAACACGACTAATGGTTTCATAATTTCACAATAATGGTTTCACGTTGTTGAGAGTTTTCCATTTGCTTCTCATGGTGTTTCTGTGAACCTCATTGTCTCATATTTTGTCTGCAATGGGAATTGAGTGGAGAATCAGATATTGTTGATTGTGTGCAGAAAGCATATTTCCAGCACCGATAGAGAGAAAGATGGTGCCTAACGTAATTGGAGTATTGTGTTGCAAGTTTACAGAGGGCTTTTGTTTTGATGATAAACTTTTATACTGATTAGATGTTATGTGATATGGTTGGTAGTGAGCACCATTTTGACTATCCACCATATCACTTGTTATTTTTAGTTGATAATATTAAAATGAGTCTGTTAAAATATTACTGAGACTGACATAACTGCAAAATTCTGTCACAGACATCCATGGAATTTCTTCTGTTTTATGTCTACATGGTATCCTGGTTGTGTGTAATTGGCATTTAATCTCATAAAACACAACCTTGTGTTAAGTTCCCTTTAGGTATCTCTATCATTAAGATTGGGTTTGGTGGTTTGTCTTTTGTGCTAGGCATGAAAAGTACTGAAACGGTTCTGATGGGGGGGGGGGGGGGGGGGGGGGGGCATAGCAGAGTTAACTTTATCTTTGAGTTCAGGACTACAGGAGGATAGGGAAAGATTACTCAGCTTCTTTCAATAACAACACACACACACACACACACACACACAGACTCAATGACCCTATATATGTTTGAATAGAGGCCAGCCACAGAAAAAAAAAAAAAAAAAAAATCTTGCCCCAATCCATTCCACGGCTGCCACTCAACATCAAAGCCTTGGATTGCTGTCTTTCTTAACCTCCAAATATAGAGAGTCTTGTTCCAGCTGTGCTGAGGGGACAGAGTGGTTACTATGCTGGGCATGTGATTAACCCCTGAGCCAGGCCTACTCTCCTCAGCCAGACAGATCCACTGTCTGAGCGCCCTGCCCTGTAACGAGAGCCCATCGCACACATCCCACTTCAAAGAACATTGCTTGCCTGGAATGTCAGGTTCAGAACCAAAAGGAGGGGGTCGAGTGACCGTGTGTGTGTGTGTGTGCGTATGGGTGTACGTGAGAGAGAGAGAAAGAGAGAGAAACAGGAGGTCAGTCTGGTTTTCAGGACCACAGGATGTTGCCTCTATCACAGCTCTAACTCACCCAAGCGCTTCTTTTTGTTTTGTTTTTTTTTCATTTTCAGAGGAGTGAAGTCGTTTTTAATCTAATTTGGCCTCAGAGCAGAGACCCCTGGGCTTGTTTGGCCTGTGTCTGGACCAGCTACTTCTTTCTGATGAGAGACACCATGTGCTGGACTTTGCAGCCAAACCCTCATGCTCTCTGGCAATGTTTAAGCCTTTCTCTAACCTGACAGTCTATTCAGCTTTAGCTTACATCAAATGCATCTACCAAATGCCTTTGCTGATGCTACTGTGCTCAATAGCTAGTTTATAAAAAAAAAACCCAAAAAAACCCAATAAATTACATGCATTTGCTGGCTTAGTTAGAACACACAAATACATTTGTGAGCACATTCAGTGGTTCAAATGGAAAATTAGGCACACTTTTATTTAAAAGAAACAGGCACAGAAAAAAAAAAATCTGAAAGTGAAATATGAAAAATACTTTTCAGTTTCATAACAAGAGGGACATTTGAGTTATGTAACCACTAATGTAAAGAGGAGAAATAGAGAATAGGGAAGGGACAGGTGAAACAGATGTTGTCAGACGCTGTCATCTCATCTCTCATGCTTGCCTCTCCAGATCATTCAGAGAATTTGGAATGACCTGTATACAGACAGGCTGCTTGCAAACGTGTCCCTGCCCCCCTAAGGATGTGATGTCACACATGATCCTTGATCAAACCTCAACCTAACCCAAAATCAAGGCAAATTAGATTTTACAGGTTCTCTTGTTCCAAAAGGTATTGGAGGTATGGAGAGAACAGTTCCTACCAATTTTTGCAGAATGGGTGAAGGAAATGAGGGAAATGAAGGCAATGGAGAAAAAAAGGCTTTAAGAGTGACTAATGGGATAAAATAAGCACAAATGACTGATAATCTTAACATATGTTTTCGGAAATTACAGAGACTTGCTAATGGTAAAGTCCTGAAGCAGACTGTGCTTCATAGTGTTCTGAGGGCCAAAGTTTACGTGGGCTCCTTTTCAATCTTTTAATTCCCTTAAGAAATAATGAGCAGCAGTTAACACAAGCTAAACAGCACAGCAAGTCAGGTTATGAGTGTTTTGATTCAGTGGCAGGGTGTAGTCTCTCTTCAGGGTCATTGAGAACATAAAGCCAAGAGGACTCAGGTTTGGAAAACCGCTGCCAATGAAGCTAGTGTAGTCCTGTCCATCATGCTGGGCTTCCTTTTGTGTCGTGGAGACAATGAGCCGCTGCAGCCTGAGAGAGCCAGGCAACCTGAACCACACAGAGGAAGCTCTCAAAGCCTCAACAAAACAAAATGCTGAGCTGGGCTGTTCCATCCCTCCACACCCCCACCTTTGCTGCAAGATCTTCTGTCCTTAAAGGTGAAGTCACCGCCTAATCTCCAGCAAAGTCATACAGAACCGCTTCACACCCACCTGTCCTGTACTCTCTCTCTCTCTCTCTCTCTCTCTCTCTCTCTCTCTCTCTCTTTCCCTCTATCGCTCTCTCTCTCTCTCTCTCTCTCTCCCTCTCTCTTTCTCTCTCGTCTGTTTTTTGCAAAAGTCCTCACTCAAGTTTCAAGGCCACATGTCTGTACTCCTGAAAAAAATACAGGTTAGGAGACACGTATCATGCAGGATTTGATTTAACTGTGTCTCATAGAGGTATTTACAACGCCGCTTACAAGAGTAATCCAAATTAATCAAACGCGTTACATGAAAACTTCAGTTCAGTCAAATTGTGACTACTTCACGTCGTATCTGCTGAAATTCATGCCATAACATGAAAACACATTTAAAAGGATTAAATGCCATTTATTTGGGTGAAGGATTATTATTTTAATATGCAATGACACTACCTCTGGGAATGATTCAAATACTGGGTCACATGCACCTCAGCACCATGCATAAACGCAAATGCAACCTTGGTTCACAAATTCTCCACTGTTTTGAGCTCAGTCATCTTTACCTTTCAGCAGACAAGATTAAAAATCTCTCTCTATGTATAATGAGCTGAGGAAAAAATTGTAATCAAGTCTTCTTTTGTCCCATCAGACCTGCTTGGCCTTTGTGTGTAGCAGCCCATTAAAAGGGAAAAAAAGTAGACACCTTAACCTTCATTCCAGTCTACCAATGTAATTAATTACTTTTACGTTATTGAACCAAAAGCAATTACGTTACAATGGAGAGCTTGTTCAGTAACACGAATCTCTTTTCGTTTATTAGTCAGCTGCTTGGAGTGTGGACGTTAACAGCAACTGACAGTCATCTGAATTAAGATGGTAATACCGCCAAATATGTGAACACGTCAATCACATTTCTCTCTTTCCCCTGGCAAACAGCTCAGTTCTACGTAGGTGAAGAGGTCGGGACCCCCGAGGAGACGTATTTGAATGGGAGCAATTAAAAATGTGTCTTAATTATGGAGAGAGATACAGTTACTTGACATGAACACTGTTCCATAAACCAGAGTACATCATAGCGTATTGCAATATCTGTTTTAAAAAATAAATTCATTGCATTTTGTTCAAGCACATTTTAAAAGGCAGTTAAGTTGTCATTTACTATGGAGTTTTAAGTTTACTTTTACCAGAATGCTCCAGATTTATTTCTGTGTTCATACACAGCCTGATCTAATGACATGTGGGACTCATTCTCCTGGCCAGGAGAAGGTCAACACGTGGGTCAAACCTCACATTAGTCCCCGTCCTCAGAGGACAGGCAGCACGACCTCAAGACTGATGCCGCATTTCATAAAAAAGGTCAGCAGTGGAAATTAATGTGAAACTCTAACTCAGTGTGCTCAGGCACCCAAAACTCTGGACACCAAACACTCTGATACAGATAAATATGCAGTTGCCAATTATTTGGGTCATTTCAACATAACCCTTGCATTTCTCTAAACAAATGGGCTTACAAAGTTACATTTGTTTTCTCAGGGAGTGCAGAAGGTAATCGAAGAAGCCACAGTGACGACTCAGCCTACTGAACAGCTTTCTCCCCTGAATGCTGCTCTCTGTTCAGTTTGTTACTCCATCCCAATTACCAGACAAACCACACCTCTTGTCTCTTTCTCATGTAGTAGTATTAAATTCAACAGGAAAATTAACTTTATTGTTGATGGACTCATTTTTATTAGATATCCTTTATAATTCCAGCACCTCATTACATGGAACAGCAAATTGAAAATTATACTAACAACAATTAAATTGGTTGAACAGAACAATTTGTACCTACAAAGTACATGTGGGCTAGTTTCACTAGCGTATGAGAGTAAATGGGTCAATACACAGTCATAAGGGACACAACTCATAGAAAAAAGGATTAAATCAATGTAATGGCATCAATAGCTATGGTGAAATGTTTTGACTATTTGCAAAACGTACCCTTAAACAAGGCCATAGAAGAGTGCAGAAGTGTGGAGTTTAGCAGTGTGGACAGCTTTAACACTTTAATTCAGAGTGAGATGTATTGTAATGTATGTTCATGATTATGAATACTATGTTCAGTAAAATGATCAGATTTTATATTTTGTTATAAGCCATTGCCATAGTTTTAATTTGAATTTATTCAAGAATTCATTTGTTGACATCATGTTCCCCATGTAAACCTGCAAACAGAACTTCATGGCAGTAACACAGTCTTCATGATGTCATAACAGACTGTGGCTATAACGTGTGAGTTACAGTTTAAAGAGTTTTGCCATGCTATAGAGTTATCGCTGAGACAACCATTTTAGCTAGTCAAGCAAATCCAGCACTGGTTAGGCTGTAGATCTTGCCCAAATACCAAGTATCAGTGGAACTAGCTTGCGAGGTTAAGTGCTCAGTAATAAGTCGATAAGGCTAATCAGAGTTTCAACTGAATCAGATTCTCAGGTGCAGCGTGTTGAGTTGTGGTATGGAGTCACTCAGACAAACACCTGTCCTTCTGGATGGCTTTTTGTTAGGGTTGCCACTGGGTAGACTGGTATCACTGGTCTGCCAAATCTTAATTTCCAGTCAGGATGATTGACGTATGAGGTCAGACAAGAATTGTTTCTAAAGCTGCACTGAACATTTTTTCAGTCTCTTATTGGTTATCATATAGCATTGGTTGCTGCTTCAATTATCGATCAGGGTAATGATGAAATTCAGAGAAGAACGTGCTGCAAGCATTAAATGTGTGTGTGTGTGTGCATGTGTGTGTGTGTGTGTGTGTGTGTGTGTGTGTGTGTGTGCGTGTGTGAGTATGAGAGAGAGAGAGAGAGAGAGAGAGAGAGAGTTTGTTGGAGCTGTCTACCTGTGTGTGTGTGTGTGTGTGTGTGTGTGTGTGTGTGTGTGTGTGTGCACTTCTCTTTTTTCCAGTGTGTGGCATTAATTCCAAATCCCCAGCCTTATCAGCATGGATGAAGACAGGTTCTTGTATAATTGACATTCCTGAGGCGAACTTTGGCGTCTAGTTTTTAAAATGCACTCCATGACTGTTTCTGGGTTCATCTTTTTCTTCAAGAATTTGTTTTAGAATTCATTATTTGCCATGAAATGTAAAAGTCTCTCTCACAAGGAACTGTGAAATCCCTCTGTGTCTGCAGACACTCTGAAGTCCTGCGAACCATACTAATACTGACTCCCTGCTAGATGGCATCGTCCCATTAAAATACATGTCTGCACGGAAATAATTGCCTCATTATTTGAATGTAAATTGTTATAGGATAGATATCATGTTTTTGCATGAATAAAATTATCTTGTGTTTTGGGGCCTGGACACTTAACTATACCCCCTTTAAATCTTATGAAGACATAATTAAACATTACAGCTGAAGTCGCTGAAATTTTCACAGTCCAGGTTAGAGATGTCTATAACTTTTTTTTTTTCCTAAACAAAAACAGTTTGGAAGAGAGATTACTTTAAATTTCTGGATCTGCATTGCTATTCACATTGGTTGAAATTACAGGAAGGGGCACATCAAAGTACTGAGAGAGTTAACTGAGTGAGCTGGTCTTTTTTTTCAATGCAAAATATTTTAATTGGTATAGGAAAATGAAGAAATTTGAGCAGGAAGGATTCTGCCATCTGCTACTGTATAAAATAATCTTGGAAGAAATGGCAATCAAATCTTTATTTTCTTTTGAAACATTTTACTTACATCTCCATTCAGCCTTAGAGACAATGGCTGAGATGAGCAATTATAAATCATTGGTCTGTAATCCAAACTACTTTTGGATTTTGCTGCTTTACTGTAATGGTAAGGTTAAGAGAAAGGCACGCAGGACTGGAATAAGACTCATGGTGAACATCTCTCTACAGTACATAGACAAAGACAAATATTAATGAGTTTAGGATCTCATGTGATTTATGATGTTCTTATGTTCTGGCAGCTGAAACACACTTATCAGAAAGTGTATAGAAATCAAAGCGCTCTACAGATATAACACAAGATTTTTCTTGAAATGCGTCATTTATAACTTTGTCTACTTCAAAAGACTTTGTCTTTCCCTTCAAACTTACCGTTCTCCTGACTTACCGTCTCTTAGTTCTCTCTCTTACTTTAGCAGCTGTAACGAGTCATTATGCAGATTTAAAATGGATTAACAAGGGCTTTGTGCAACTTTGAATTTTAATGAACACAAAGACTGATAACTTAGGCCGGTTATGTACTCCCAGACGCTATGCTGCAATTCTCTAGTCATTTCATCCTGCTGAATAATGCTGACAAAGCCAAAACGTTTCCCTTACACAATAAGGCTGCAGACAAAAAGAAAAAAAAAAGTGTAACTAACTTATTCATTGCCTTATATAACCTACAGCCACATCTGGCCTATTATCACACTATTCTCATTTCAGTATATTTACTGCACCACACGGCAGTACCAGAGATGGGCTAGTGAAATTTTAGTGAGGTGTAGGTGCCAGTAATTAAAGGATGTGTTATCTACAGCTGTATTTGTTATGACTAAACATTAGCGAATTTAAAGCTCTGATTTAGTCATATCTCACTGTGACTGAAGACAGGGCAAAGGGGTCAGTAGCCACATTTGCAAGCATTGTTTTTCACTGTGTAAACAAGGGAGAGTCTCAAACTAGACACAGGCTGGCTCAGACAGGCCGTCTCTCCCCTGACTTCATGTTCAGGGTAGATGACAACCTGTCTCCTGCTCACAGGTTTTTATTATTAAAGAGGCAAAATCAAGGACAGATTCCTCTAAGTGAGGATAAAGTCAGTCAGTCTATGTGACGTGCTTTAGGTAACGGTGAGTTCAGGACACATTCGGCTATGAAAACCCCCCTGAACCCTTCCCACAGTCAAGAGGTGCAAAGATATGCAGTATTTTTCCTTCAAGAAATCTCCTGTTCTTACCAGCCAAATTCAATCCAACAGAGCAGATTTCTTCGATTCATATTTATGGTCGTTTTAATGAGTGTCTCTCTGGACTAGGTCATGTTTAAATTATAAACTGGAGATGATTGTGCAAGAACGCTTCATAGCGTGAGTGCTAATGATCTATTTCATACTGTTCATGACCACACTTCTGGGTCAGCCTGTTACCTTGCAATGTTCTCTGTGTAGGTAATAATTAGTGCATGGTCTCTTTAATATGTTCAACATGTATTGTACATTCTACAAGAAATCTGACTTTTAAATGTAAATGAATAAAGGATGTTGAAGTCATTAAGAAAAGGTAAAATTAAAAAAAAATCATTCCTGTCTTTTGTGCTAATGACATGAACAATTACTGAGACATTTGAAAGTCATGTAATTAACAGAGGATTGTGTAGTACTCATGTAACAAGAGGTGGAAGAAGAAGAAGAAGAAGAAGAAGAAGAAGAAGAAGAAGAAGAAGAAGAAGAAGAGTTAGTCGTGGAAGACAAAAAAACAAGAGGAGGAGGAAGGGAAAGAAGAAATGCTAAAAGATAAGAGACAAAATTTGTCTCGTCTGTATGTAAAGTCAATGGACTCCTGTCTGTTTGTGCTTGCTCTGTTCTTTAATCTGATTTATGCTCTAGCGTGAGGATATATGAGGTAAAGCTTCAAACTGTTACCCAGCATGTCTCCAGTCTCTGCCTCAAATGAATTTGAATATCTGAGGAGTGTTTGACTGTAGCCTGTGCAAATGCAGTCGGCTCTTTTTTTTTTTCCTGAGTTTCAAAAGAAATCCAACCTCAGCTCCCGTAGCCTTCAACTGAAGGCTGCTTGAGTCAGCACTGAAGTGAATCCAGATGTGCTCTTGTCCTGTCCAAAGGATATCAATGAGATGGAACACCTTGAAATGTCTTCTCTTGGTCAAAACAACAAACACGTGTTAGGATTCTGAATGGGTAAGAGAGGGGAGTTTGATCTTTAATGATGGCTTGCCCCTGGCTTCAGGTCCTGTCTTTTGTGCTTCACGCTATAGTGTGAGGGTCAGTTGACAAAACGTTAAGGGATGAGTGAGCTTCATGGATCAGTGATGTGAATGACAGCTTAGGTTAGTTGAGGTCTGAGAGTTCACTAGTATAGCTTTTCAGTAACCATTCTGTGACTTTTACTTTCTATTTCAACTGCATTTATAAAAGAAAAAAAAAGTTTTTGATTTAGCTGATGATTATGATTCCAGGCATTCTGTCAGTCTAGACATTGGTTTGTCTCTTATACGTCACATTAAATGTTGGAGTTGAGTAACAGAAATTATTTGCTTTGTACCCAGACTTGCATGACCGCTGTGTGAACTGTGGGGGGTTTAATTCCCCGTGTTTACATCATTGGCAGCGGTTTTGTTTTGTTTGATTCAATATGCTAATACCAGCTCTCTGTGTCTCCCTCTCTCACACTCACACTCACACACAAACACACACACACACACACACACACACACACACACACACACACACACACAGCATATTCACAGGCTGACACGGAGGTTTTATTCAGACTTTGATGTATTTTCCCTCCTGAAGTTACCGTCACTCACAAAGGAAAGCCACAAAATACAACCCTATGTATGTCACCGTAAGTTCTTCAGCTTTGTGTTAATCAACAGTATTTGATGGATTATTTCTCATGAGCTTGAGAGGAGAAAGCATAATAAAACAGGCAAAGGTAAAAGGCAGTGTACAAGGCTTTTCCATTTTGTCAGCTCCTTTATTACATCAGCGTGATCACTACTTATAAATGTCTGTGTATCAAAATCAATTTTGGGGCACAGTGTATAACACAGTAAAGACAGGTAAAAATACTCAAAAGTAAATTTTCAAAATAGAAAGTAGACAACAGTGGAACAGTTGTAGCTGAAGCATGAACAACTTGCAATCAAGACTGCTGGATGAAGAACAGCAGGCTGATCAAAGACTGGTTCTGTTACGTCTCCAATGAAGAGCAACTGCAACCTTCAGAATATGCCCTACAATCCACCGAAAGACCATCCTGTTGATACTGGCAATCACAACACTACAGAGAATTCCTGCCAAATCAGTCTCTCTAAGGAGTGTGGAGTTTTTCCTTGTCCGTTTCAGTTACACTCTCTGCCTTGGAGCTTATTTATCCTATCAGATACAAATAACAAAAATAAAAACTGTGATCATTTTCAATTTTTCCCCAATTGCAGTTTGGCTCTGATATGTAATACTGGTTAAATAAAATTTCCTCTTAGTTAAAACCATTGCCAATGCAGGCATCTGTTAGCATATGAAGTATCCAAGCAAGGCCAAGTATAGTTGGGTACAGTTCACTGATATCCACCTCATAATGAAGTGAATGTAGATCATGTTCCACGCTGTGCCTGGTGGTCTTTTGATTTGATCCACCTGAGGGCTCAATCTTCATACCAGTAAGTGAAGAAACCATGCTGGTCACTCTACAGCCTATCAAGGCCTACCCTTGGGAGACATCACATGCTTCACTGTAAGGAGAAGAAATTAAACGATATGGATGATATACTACATGGTTACTGAACACGGACAGCACACTTCAAATACAAAACACATGCACGCATACACGCACGCCTGTGCGCACGCGCACACACACACACAAACACACACACACACACAAACACACACACACACACACACACACTCACACACACACACAAACAGATAAAACAGTTAAGGCAACCATTAAGTATCTGGTTCCAGTTTTGAAAATAAGATGAAATCTAGACAGCAACAACCATGCCTGCTACAAGGGAGATGGAAGACTTAGAATGCAGATTTTAGTCTTTCTAGGTTTAAGTATTCAGTAAGACACACACATTTCTGTAAATTAATCCATGGGTGAAAAAAGAGGTTTGAAGGATGAGAAAATGTGTTACCTGAGTAACTTACATATCCCTCATCATCAGAACTGGTTAAGTGAAAATGACTTGCTGTGATCAGAATCCTTTTGTGGAATCAGCCGTAATAATGTGCTTTACCATTGCTCATGCTATTCCACTAAAATTTTGGGGAGACTGCCTAGGAAAATCTCACTCCGCATGAAAGCTTTGGAAGGGAGAATGCACCCGACAGGTTCTGGATCAAGTTAAAACAGGATCACCTCAGGAGGGCTTACAGAAGGAGAATAATCTGTTTTCCACACTTCCAAATAATTACAGTAATATGAAGATAATTACAGCAGAGGTTGGGCAGCTGTATTATGACAAGACTACATTCAGATGTGTAATTGAATTTATGCTTCCTGTGAAAATAATCTCTCATTCCTATTACACAAAGTAGAGGCCACAAGCATTTTAATTGTATTTTGTTCATTTACAGTAGATATATGGACTTCAGATGTGTGGTCACAGTAAGAAAGTCATCCTGAAATCAATACATTGTTTATGAGAAATCACACAATAGAATTCTGAAGTTTATTAAGTGATTACAAAAAATCCTAGTCAATGTCCTAAGCCAGGTGCATGAAAGAGCCACGTTCATACTATCATAAGCATGTCTTTCAGTTCATTTTTGTAAATGGATCAGTGTGACTGGGCAGTTGTCTTGATTTGAATTATTTGTTTTAAGCATAAAATCGGTAGTGGTACTTAAATCACTATAAAATCAGGTGGACAGGACTGTGTGCACACAGCTTATAACTACACCTAAATGTGTCAAAAAATTATATTTTCTAGATTGAGATCCCCTCCAGATGGCAAAAACAGTCTCTACACATAAAGAGTGATTTGAAATAATCTGACTTTAATGTGCCATATTTGGAGTTTGGGGTAATCACATTATCCTGTTTTAAGGGGAGCTGGTTGGCAGGCTTTAGTGAGTAGATCCAGATGTTAAGAAATGGACTCTAAATTTTGGGAACTGTAAAGAGTCTCTGTCCCTCTTTCTCTCACCCCTCCCCTCAGTAGCCCCCTTTTCTCGCCCCTTGCCTCTATATCACCAACCCATCAACCCTTCCAGCCATCCTCTTTTCTCTCACATACGTCCCCAAACCCTCCCACCCCCACCCTCCTGCTCTCTCTCCCTTTCAACACTCTCTCTCTCTCTCTCTCTCTCTCTCTCTCTCTCTCTCTCTCTCTCTCTCTCTCTTTCTCTACTTCTCTCATGGGGACAGAGAGCCAAGCATCAGCTACCCCTGTCCCCCTCCCCAAAACTTCTCACATGGGGGTGACAGAGCTCTGCCCTCCCATTATCCCAGGGTCTGTGGGTTAGAATAAAACCCTCAGGGTGAGCAGCTGTCAATTAGTGGTAACTCTGCCCAGAGACCGCCTCGTTAATCAGCAGACCATCTCCTAGCAACCAGCTACAGGAACTCACTACTCAAGAATCCTGGTGTGAGGTACAAAACTCCAGATCCTAACGAGGCAGTGCAATCTCACACTGACCACCATGACCCTAACAACTGCTAACCTGATGGTTAAAGTTCGCTGTCAGGTTTCCTTCTAATTTACATGTTAATGTCTAGTTTGTTTGAACTAATTTCTATGTCCAGAAAAGGAGATAAAAGGTCTAGTTCTCTAAAGTGATCCATAATGATAAAATATTACCACTATAAATGCGCTAAATGCAAATGAGGTATGTATGCAGTTCAGAGTAGCTTTATGTTCAAATATTCTAAGTGAGAGTTCAGCCCTGCTTTCACACCTGCTGAGTACAAAGGCAGTACCCTGTGAATAGGATTGCCTGAGGAAACCAGTGTTCCTACTTGCAGACTAAATTCTAACTGGAGTCATTCAAAGATGAAGAATCCTAATGTTATCGTTCCCAAACCAGAGATAGAAACTACTAGTCCAATAAGAATATAGAATTAGGGCATTACAACCAAGTGTTGAAGGTCCCCTTGTAGCCAAGCAAAACATTATTGTAGCCCCCTCCAATCAGCAGACCATCAATGGTGTCTCACATCCAGGACAACTAAAATAGAGACAACAAACCAACACTGGATTCAATAGCTTTGAGTATCTCTGCCAATTGCCCCACACTGAATATGAATTCTGCAGTACACTCATGTAAGCCTCTACGCCTGTAGGAGTATAAGCTTCCACGTGTCAACTGAGGCCGCAACGTGTTACCCACTCTACTTCACTAAGCCATAGCCTATATCTCCAGTGCTAGAGATGGTAAGGCACTTACTGACTGGGCATCCAAATATGACCCTGCATTGATCTTAAGCTAAAAGTTGAGAAAGACATTCCACTCAAGTAGATGACACAGAGACCACTGTCCTAAACTGAACTGAACTCTAAATCCTGACATTAGTTCATCTTTGATGATTCCCAAGACAGCCATCAGCAGTCCGTACTTATCCACTTTAGTCTATGTCTTCCAGTGATGACTGAAGATGATAAGCTGCTGTGGTGAAGCTCATCGTCAATTTGAAATCCTGGAGACTGATCTGTATCCTGGGTTTTACAGAAAAATCACCCATCTCGTATGTACAGCCAAGTCTCCACACCCGCCTATTCCCCATTGCAAAGACAACTGAGGACAAATACATTAGAAGAACAACTTTGAATGAACAAAGGAAACAATGTCAGCCTCTCAAAAATAAAACCATCCTCAACCTTTTGAGACTGCTGAACTGGAGAAAATTATGTCGGTTTTGCAGGAGTGGAGAGATATATGGCAACATTTCATCAGAACTCATGAAACAGCTGGGTCCCAAGTCTCCGACCTGGCTGTCCAAATTTTACACAAATTCCATCCCAGGAATATGGAGAAAAAACAAAAGTTGTTGCTGTAACAAAACCTTAAAAAAAAGAAACTAAGAAACCCAACAGGTACTGATTTAATTGCTTTGTGTTCTGCTCAGTTTCCTTAAATGCTTTGTCTAACATATAGAGAGCCCTAGAAGTGGAACAGATCAGCTCTGTAGACCAAGTTTTATTCTGTAAGGGGTGAGGCAAAGGGGAGCATGTGCTTGCCCTTAACTGCCTTCATATAAAACAGATTCAAAGACAGACTGAAAATAAGCTCTGGATTCTTCATCCTGATGACCATCTATGATAAAAAGCCATCTGCTGTAACTGTCTCTGTAACTTGGGACACAGGTGTCAGTAAAACTCTGCTTACCTACAGCATGATGTTCAAGTGGTGTTTGGAGGAGACAAACTAATGGACTCCCAAAAAGATCAGAACTCATTACTTCTACTACCTTCTTTGTTTAACCTTTATACAGATAATTAGATACTGCACCCAGAATATGAATCTACACTGATGACATCTTCCTGGCAACTCTAGGACAAAGCTGGAAATGTGATGTAGAACTTGGAAACTAAAACTAAGTACAACCAAAACAATTTCCATTTTCACAAAGTAAAATCTGTGAAAGAACATGATCTCAACCTGAGACTTTGGCTGCAACATGACCCTACCATGACATATCTTGGATGACCTTTGTCTGGCACTGGACCGTCTAGAAAGTCCTGAAAGCTGAAATCAAATAAATGAGTGGCCTATTCCACAAGCTTGCATGCTCTACATAAGTAGCTACAGCCTCCATCCTGACATTTTCATACTGCAACCAAGTGTGGTCCAGGTCACCCAATCCTCACTATATGGTCCAGGTCACCCAATCCTCACTATATGGTCCAGGTCACCCAATCCTCACTATGCGGTGCAAGCAGGCTCTTTGCCCAACCCTACTACTCTAGCTACTTTTTCTCTTTGTGGACATCGCTCCTCCACATATCCAAATACTTGTAATGCGTTTTCCTAGAAAGTCAAGGGTGTCCCTGTCTTGTCCCTCCTAGCTGGTATCTTCAACCCACTAGCATTTTGTTTGACACCCGGATTGCCAGTGTGGAGGAGATCCTTCCTCTGCCCTACCTACTTTAGCCTCTTTATACAACTGATTAAATCTGTATGATGAGAACTGAGTCACCCCAACCACACACACACACACACACACACACACACACACATGCAATGAAATTTTCCAAAGTTGATGCAAAAATTACTTTGGACAGCTGTTCATTATTTTATGTATTTTGTCGTGTATTCTTATAAAAAAAAAAAAAAGAAAGAAACCCACAAAAACAAAAGTTCTTCTCCTTTTATTTAGCACGTTTAACAAGCAGGTCTAGCCAAACTTTGCCAACAGTGGCATAGACGTCTCCGGCTGTTCTCCATGAACTGCACACTGGTTACACACACCCCCTCAGTATTCATACACTTCCCATTAACCAATAAGGAGTGGCCACATCAAAATGAGCGTAATTGCAACAGGAAAAGATGTCAATCAGCTTAATTCCAGTAACAATGCGCCATAGTGCTTAACTGTGTAACTATACACAACATATTTATTGAGCATATAATTTGTTTATTTAAATGATATGACATGAAATCATCCATGTATTTGTTGTTTAAATCTCCACCGATTGAGTGAATAATTTTGGAATTTATTGTCTCTGATAGTCAAGTTTAACATTACTAAGTGGGAAACTTAAAACTAAGTAGCCAACTTATTCCAGTAACCTAACCTCAGTATCTGTCTTAGTGTTTTTTTGTTGTCAGCTTTATAATGTGTAGTCTATAGTCTCCATACAAAGTCAATTTTATGTTGTAATGCAGACAATATGAACTCCAAGGTGCATTTGTCAAATTTGGGTTAAAGCTGAATAAACCAGGGGACCAGCTGCTACAAAGTGTGGTGAAGTTAGAATGTGCAGATGGTGCTTCTCCCAGAGAAATCTATTCAGTTTCTTAGTTTTTCACAAATGATCATTAAAGGATATTTGCAGCATGAAGTAATCTGTTGTTTATCACAGGTGGAGATAATAGCTAACACTTAATGGAAGTAAAATTGCACTATAATTGAACAACAGAGATAAACACTGTCAAATGTAAAACTGGAGTTGAACTTTAGGGTAAGCCATTGCCAAAAACAACAAACTATCTCAATTCCAAGTTACATTTGATGTAACCTAAATCAATAGTTCAAACATAAAATACAAACAAATTCTTGACTCCCCCTCCATTCAAAAACCAGAGAAAAAGAAATACAAACAAAACAGAATTCATCTACAGTAAGTAATTATTTACATTGAGCAATTAGCAAATAGGATTAGTATCAGTGAACACAACTGATGTATCTCCATAACAGCTAAGATTACTGAGTGCTCATGAAGTCAGTTGTCAACATATTAGGACAAGCTAAATGAATGTTTTTTTCCCCCTTGATATTGATCCAGCCAGCTGGAAAGGAGAGAAAGATGGAGAACAGAGAGAAATATTCTGGATGTAGTTCCTATCAACCAAAACCATGGCACTCTTTAAAATCATAGAATCAGCTTGGGGCAGTCCATCAGCATTTCTAAAGATTCTATACATCAGCATAACAGAGAGAAAACACCCTCATGCACACACACACACACACACACACACACACACACGTTTGTAATGATATCCTGGTGGGAACAGCATTTTGTCCCCACAAGACACTTTTTTTTGTCAGATTATGCTA